>NC_086376.1:47320898-47620898 GCF_036588685.1 Mytilus trossulus | reverse complement strand
CTCAGAAATAATAAAGAGTTTATGTCTTCCATTGTTTTGTTTTTAATACTTGTGTTAATATCATTAATTTATGAAAGCATTATAAAATTCAGGTGAAAAACAATAATCTTTGTATATTTTCTGAATAAGTGTGCAGTTGTACTGCAAAACACATACCAAAAATATGAAAAGTTACATATTTAAGGCAAAAGAGATTATAACTGTATTTTGTTTTTAAGAAATGACTACAACTAAAGTACACATTTCAAAAAAGTGTTTATGGCAATTGCATAAATTTACCAAAAATCAGATTTAATTGTTTATTGCTGAATTGTGCACAGGTGAATTCAAATTTCAGGCTTTTCGATTTGGTTATGCCTATAAACATGATGAATAACTGCCTTCAAACGGAATAGCATCATTAATAAAATTTGCACAAACCATTTTTACAGCTTCTAATATCTTCATGATTATAAGCGCTATGTCAATAGAGTAAAATTGCTGTAATGATCAGCACAACAAGATGTTTCTGCATTAAAAAAAATTAAAATCCATCAACCTGTTTTCTCATTTTGTATTTTTTTCCCAATTTTTCCATTTTTTGCAGTTATGGGCTTTTTTTGTGAAAATTGTAGAACCTGATCATGATGATGATCACTATATATATACTCTGAAATTTGACAAACTGATTTTAACTTGAAATAATATCTTTTAATGTGTTTTTTTTTCCAGTTTTGGTGGTTATTTTTTGTCAAAAACGAAAGTTGTCGCATCCGTGTTCATCCTTAACCTTTATATATGTTATGCATTATCACCAAATACAACTTACATTTCAAAATTGTGAATGAACACAAATGCGTCTTTCATTTGAGAGGGAAACTGTCTAAAATTTTACTAAAATGCTAAGAATTCAGTTAGTACCCGATATATATGTATTGTATTGTCAAAAAAAGCCCATATTTAATATATAGCAGAAGCATTCTTCTTTCCAACAAATAACTAAAAGTTAACATTTTAACAATTTTGTAAAACTGCTTTATTTTGGGGCTAAAAAAAAAATGAATCTACTTCTTTCATTGTTTTTAATTTATCACACACAGATAGTCATTCAGCTTTGTTGGTTCTTAAAAAAAAACTGAAAATAAATGGTTTTTATTTGTATGATCAGACATCCCCATTAATAAATATATATAAGAGAAGGTATGCATTGCTCATTGTTTTTCAAATTCATTTTATGTAGTAGATTTTATGTCCAAAATCAAAACAATTGATAAAATGTTACAAGCGCATTAATGCTATATTGGTTTAATAAAGAACATGAAGAAATCGTAATTATTTATATTTATTGGTATGATATAGTTAAATCTAAATACTCATAGCCATGCATCAAATGCATAAAATTTGAATACAAGATAGAGGTATAAAGAATTCACCACTGCAAAAAAGTGCATTACAATATTTCTAAGCTCAAAAAAGTTAAATTTAAATAAACTTTTTGAATAATTAAAATTTAACTGTCGCCAGTGGAGAAATATTGTAATACATAAGTTATAGTGGTGGAATATGTTTTTTTATGATTTTTATCCTTCCTGTTCAAAGATTTGTAGAAAGTCGTGTTCTTTATGTGTGATGTCATCAGGCATGATTGCCTTTTTATATGACAGCAAAAAATTTATTGGGTCGTATGCTGTCGTCGTCTGCGTCGTATGAAGATGCATTTGGTGTCTGGACAATAACTTTAGTTTACGTGAACGAATATCTTTGAAATTTATTAAAAGGTTAATTTTCCCTAAAGGAAGGTCGGAATTGATTTTGCGGATGATGGTCCCTACTGTTTAGGAGTTAGAGGCCCAAAGGGGCCAGAACAAGCATTTTTTTTCTACTTTCAGAATAATTACTTGTGTGTAAGTATATCAATCGCTCTAAATTTGTGCCACAATGTTTATTACCAAAAGCAGATGGATTGGATTCATTTTTGGGGTTATAGTGCCAACAGTTTAGAAATTAAGGGTCCAAAAGGTGCCAAAAACAAGCATTTCAATCTGTAGTTTCTGTACAATAACTTGTGTTTTTAGTGTATGGATTTCTCTGACATTGTACCACAAAGTTCCAAATCATAAAACGAAGGCTTGGATTGAGTTAAGGGGTTACTACCACATTCATGCAGGAATAAGGGGCAAAAAAAAAGGGCTTAAAACAAGCATTTTCTAGTTTCCGAACAATAACTTGTGTTTAAGTAGATATAGGAAGATGTGGCGTGAGTTCCAATGAGACAACTCTCCATCCAAATAACAATTAATAAAAGTAAACCATTATAGGTCAATGAACAGTCTTCAACACGGAGCCTTGGCTCACATAAAACAACAAGCTATTAAGAGCCCCAAAATTACTAGTGTAAAACCATTCAAACAGGAAAACCAACAGTCTAATCTATATCAAAAACAAGAAATTAGAAACACATATTAAGTACATAAACAAAAGACAAATACTGTACATGTTTGGATTTCTCTGAAAGAGTACTGCAAGGTCCCATATACAACGATGGAAAGGCTGGGATTAAGTTTTGGGGTAATTGCTCTAAGGGGGGATTCAAAAAATTTGGGCAATTCCAATTTTTGTCGAGCCTGCAACTTTTGTTGCAGAAAGCTCGACATAAAGATAGTGATCCGGCGGCGGCAGCGGTGTCAGCTCACTTCATAAAAGCTTTATATTTTAGAAGGTGGAAAACTTGAATGCTTCATACTTTGAATATAGATGCCTCATGTTACGAAGTTTCCGTCAGTCACATGTCCAATGTCCTTGACCTCATTTTCATGGTTCAGTGACCACTTGAAAAAAAAGTTAAGATTTTTTGTAATGTTGAATTCTCTCTAATTATAAGTAATAGGAAAACTCTATTTGGTATGTGCGTACCTTGCAAGGTCCTCATTCCCGTCAGACAGTATTTACTTGACCTTGACCTCATTTCATGGCTCAGTGAACAAGGTTAAGTTTTGGTGGTCAAGTCCATATCTCAGATACTATAAGCAATAGGGCTAGTATATTCGGTGTATGGAAGGACTGGAAGGTGTACATGTCCAACTGGCAGTTGTCATCTGGCCTTGACCTCATTTGCATGGTTCAGTGCACGTGGTTATAGTTAAGTTTTTGTGTTTTGGTCTGTTTTTCTCATACTTTAAGCAATAGGTCTACTATATTTGTTGTATGGAATGATTGTAAGGTGAACATGTCTAGCGGACAGATGTCATCTGACCTTGACCTCATTTTCATGGTTCAGTGGTAAAAGTTAATTTTTTCAGTTTTGGTCTTTTTATCAAATACTATACACCATAGGTCAACTATATTAAGTGTATGGAAATATTTTATGATCTATATATTAGTCGCGCAGGTTTTATTTGACCTTGACCTCATTTTCACAGTTCATTGCTCAGTGTTAAGTTTTTTTGTTATGGTCTTTTTTTTTTAAACTATAAGTATTCGGGTCAACTATATTTGTATTATGGAAGCATTGTTAGCTGTAGATGTCAGCCTGGCATGGTTCATCTGACCTTGACCCCATTTTCATGGTTCATTGGTCTCTGTTTAGTTATCTTGGTTAATGTAACATTTATCTAACAGTTGTAATAAAGCGATATACTTATAGGGCTATCAACATAATATCAATGATTAGTAAAGAAGGCGAGATATTTCAGTGTGTGCACTCTTGTATTCAAGTGCAGTTATCATATGAAAGCAATGTTTTTGAAAGCCATTTAATATGAAGATTCTGTCTGTCATGTCCATTGTTTTTGAACTCATTTTCATGTTTAAAAGACAACTTGCAAATTATTTTTTTATGTTTATTTCTCTTTTATGAGTAGAAGGATAACTACATTTGGTGTGTGTGTACCTTATGTGGTACTCATGTTTGTCAGATAGTTGACACTTTACTTCAACCTTTTTCATAGATCAGTTAACATGGTTACGTTTTCATGGTCAAGTCCATCTCTGGGATACTATTTAATATCTATAGGCAATAGGTCTAAAATTGAGAATGGAAATGGGGAATGTGTCAAAGAGACAACAACCCGACCATAGAGCAGACAACAGCAGAAGGTCACCAATGGGTCTTCAATGCGGAGAGAAATTCCCTCACCCAGAGTTGTCCTTCAGCTGGCCCCTAAATATATATACTAGTTCAGTGATAAAGAACGCCATACTAAACTCCAAATTGTACACAAGAAACTAAACATTAAAATAATACCAGACTAACAATGGCCAGAGGCCCCTGACTTGGGACAGGCGCAAAAATGCACGGGGTTAAACATGTTTATGAGATCTGAACCCTCCCCCTATACCTCTAGCCAATGCTGAAAAGTAAACGCATAACAATACACACATTAAGTTCAAGAGAAGTCTGAGTCTGATGTCAGAAGAAACCTGCCAAAGAAAACAAACAAAAATACTTTGTATATAGATGCCTCATGTTACAAAGTTTCTGTCAGTCACATGTTCAATGTCCTTGACCTCATTTTCATGGTTCAGTGACTACTTGAAAAAAGGTTAAGATTTTTTGTGATGTTAAATTCTCTCTTATTATAAGTAATAAGATTACTATATTTGGTATGTGGGTACCTTGCAAGTTTTCTTTTTATGGATCAGTAAACAAGGTTAAGTTTTGGTGGTCAAGTCTATATCTCAGATACTATAAGCAATAGGTCTAGTATATTCAGTGTATTGAAGGACTAAGGTGTCCATGTCCAACTGGCAGGTGTCATCTGACCAGTCATATCTATCATAAATATTAATGATTACTTTTTATTCATATTTTTGGCTTAAAAAGTATCACATCGGAGATATTTCACCATGAAGATGAGCATCTTGAGAGAAATTAATTGAAATGCAGTAGACAGTCCATGTACAGAGATAGACTAAAACTTATTGCTTTGCTGAATATTTACTACAAGATATGCCAAAAGAGAAGAAAAACAAAAGCTTTTGCTGATCATGTTTTAGCAACATTTGTTGATGACACTGTGCTTTGTTCTCACCATCCGTATGGACTAAAACTCTATCTATCGCAAGATGTACAAGAAATGGAGCATTCCATGGAGAATTATTATGAACTGTCTTACAAGTGCATTTCATCCTTCATATTTTTGGGGTCTTTTTGAACAATAAAATGAAGTTATAAGCTACTACATACATTAAATTAGGAAGTACCCATGCAGTAGCAGTAAGAATAAAGTATGTTTCAGAAAAGTGAATATTTGTTGTGTAAAATGCCGGTTCCAAGTCCGAATAAAGCAGGAGGGAAGTAATTTTTCTTCTAGATAGCACATGCAATCGTATGTTAAATTTTTGGCACAAATGATACCATGTAATTTCAAAAAGTTGGCACAAACTTATCATTGGACAAAAATAGTTGTGGTGCAAAGAGACACATTTTTTGGCGCAAACAGATCTCTCCCAGGATATAAGTGTTGGACCACATCTTTAATGAGAAAAAGGCATATAAATATATAATTAGAAAAACAACTTTTATTGCAATCAGCAGTTATAAAAAGGCCCTTATATATGATGACTATATGTTGGACTTTGACTAGAAAGTGAAGTAATTTAAAAACACCAATATATGATAACACAAAATTCGACAACCTGATTGGTCAATTTTGTCATGCCTTTAATATATGAATATTTATGAAAATGTTACAACAATACAATATTTCATGCTTTACTTTATGAATGGAACCACGAAAATACAATTATTAAAATAATAAGATTAGTAATACATAGTGTGCTAGTGACCTAATACGATATATATTACGTCACATTGTAGTTTATTACTTTGAATTTAAAATTTAAATCGACAGTTATAACAGAACATTCAGTATAATAAATTAAATAACGCATAGCTGAGAGGGTGATAGAGCAAACTGTTACCCCTCGAAAAGGCATTGTCAACCTTGGCTTTGCCACGGTTGACAATGTTTTCTCTATCACCCTCTCAGCTATGTGTTATTTATATAGTTATATGGATGTGTGAATAGGACTCATCAGTAGGTGTTTCACACATCAATATTATTAACAACAAAATGAAACTCAATTGGTTGCAATCCAGAGAATGAGTTTCTGGTGACTGCTCAAATAAAAATTTGATCGCAAACTTCGAAAAGTTAGTACTGCCTATACCCCCAAGGCCAGGTTGACTAAGTCTAAACTGTGAAAAGTTGTTTTAGTGATAATTTTGAATATTTGATAAACACAAATTTCATTTATAATGAACATAATATTCAAATGAAAAAATCAATTTAATGTGTCGGTATGGCCTTGTGAGTTTCGTCCCTTTAGTACATCTTTTCAAGTTACATTTGAATATTTTTATAGATAAGACATGTATTGATGGCTCATTTAGTTACGTTTTTAGTTTAACTAAATCATGTTTTTTTTACATAAAATATGGTTGAATAGTGGATTGTAGCTGTGCTTGTGGATGATTTAATAAGAGTTTATGTGAAACAAAATGAATGAATTATATGATTAGAATATTTAAAATTTTCTTTGAAGGAATAATACTGCTAACTGATCAAAAGATAATAGACTCTATAAATATGATAAAGGTTCTGATTTTGTATGGTTATAGTTTGTAATGTTTGATAAAATAAGGTTGTTCCTAGTGCAATGTATTTCTAATTATTAATTGATAGGATTGCCCTATGTGTTAGATTGTTGGTAGTCAGTTTATACGGCATGATGGACAGTAAGTTATTTTTTAGGGGAAGTGATTTTAATTGATGCTGACATGATGCCAAAAATAGAGATGTAATAAATGGTACAGAGATAAAATTTTAAGGAAGTTCTGTGGAAACTGAAGCTTGATGGTATATGTTCATTTTTATCAAAAACAATTTTTTTGCAAACTATTACTTTTTTGCGGAACAGTTACTAAATGTGGAATAATTTAAAACGAATTAAAGCAATTGGTGCTTGATTTAAAGCAAAAAAAAAGATATTGTGAGAAATAATTTGATGAAATTATATTAAATTAATATAAGAAAAGATGCTAGTTTGTTTACTTACAAATAAAGGGACGAATTGAAAAAAAGATATGAAATAAACATATGTACAGTAACATGTGTAATAAAATGACAAACATATTATGCATAAAAAACAAAATGTAAAAATGTCTATTATAAAATCTAAAGCTATAAAAATGGTATAAAGTTTTTTACATCATAATGTTCTATCTATTGCCTCTGTTATTATGGGTTACTTATGGAATGAATGTATTCAGTTAAAAGAATATGTTAATAAAGTTGCAAAGTTTTCAAAATAAAATAATTTAGAAATTAAAATGTTATTGTCCACTGTTTTCCACTGGTGAAGATGTTATATATTCCTCATACTGTTACTTGTGTCATTCGATTATCCTCTGAGAGTTATCTCTGCATATTGTTGCTGGCTTGAGCTTTGAACTGGTCCCTTGTATGTTTTATAACTATTGGTAGTCTGGTATTTTTGTTCTTCTTCCACTAAATAGCAGTAGTGGTTTGTACTGTATTTCTGTGATCCTGATCAGTGGTTTTAACACATATTACATTGTCATCTTAATCTTCAGGATTGCTGAGGTGTAAGTATTCTCTGTCAGTACATCTTTGGTTGATTTTTCTGGTGTCTTTTGTGTGTTAACTGGAGTTGAGGCTGGGTATTTAGATGGTGCTGCTACAATTCTAAATTTCCTGTTAAGTGCGGGATTCTACCGGTGGAATCAATTTACCTATTAGTTCTGCTTTGGCTATGGGTCAGAGTTGTCGTTTTCTCCATGAAGTCTGTTGAGGTTGTGCATACACAAAAATTGTCTGATTTACATTGTATTTTGTTATAGTTATCCGACACAAACATTTCATGCAGCCACAGTAGAAGTAACCTGAAAAAGAAATATAGAATCTTAAACATAACTCTGACAAAACTATATAATTGAAACACTAATTAAAGAGAATAATTATCTGGACATAACAATAAAAATAATATATTTACACATAACTTCACATCATTTACTTTCTTTTTAAATGATTTGGTAGCAGTATTATCTTTAAAAACACCAGTCTTTATTAGCAAATTAGGATGAACAACAAGTCATTTGATGTCTGACATTAAATGTAATGTTTTTTTTTATAATTGATTTATCATTCATCAGGCCATTAGTTTTACTCTTGAATGCTTCACATTTTTTCATGTTTTGGACTTTTATAGTTTTAAAACTATACAGTAGAGGTTTTTTTCATTGTTGAAGGTGGTAAAGTGATAGTAGTTGCTAAAACCCTTGTCATATGTGTCAATTGACTCATTGCATCGGCAATCACACTGCATCTCTTAATTTTATTGTAAAAAAGTGGTAAAATCAACATTGACGTGCTATTAGATAAACAGTTTATAATTTGTCTACCGATTCTCACCATAAACTTCTGGTCAGCTCCAACTGCTTTTGCCAACCTCAATCCTTATGAACGTGCTGTAGTGCTAACCTAAAATATAAATTAAATGCTTCATCATCAAAAATTGATTTTGAGTATATAAATGGTGAGAATATATGGATAAGACAGCTATCCAGCAAAACAGAAATTATCTATGCAATTAGAACATGTAGAAGATATCCTTTTATTTACTCATACAATGGAACTGATAAATGAGAGTAGACTTCTGACCAACTCTATATTTGGTTTTTTTAACAAAATAACAAACTGGTACATACCTTTGTATAAGCTGTATAAGACTACCAAGTTTATGGCCAACACCATGAAAACATTTTACTGAACGACCCTAAAAATTAAATAAAATATTTTACAAATCCATTTCAATTGTCAACATAATGTTTACTAAATTTTGTTTTGAATCAGAACAGTCTAATATCAACACTGATGTTTGTAAAATTCATATAACGATGTATGCTTCAAAAAAGAATTAAAGAATAATGCATGACTTGAATTTCAACTGCACAAAAATCTCAATATTTTACTGATTTATCTCTTATTCTAAATTAACAAATCTTGGTTGAAATTGTCTCCCTTTGGATGTAATATTCCAATCTGCAGGCTTACTTTTTATAATTTTAATAGTAATTCTTGTTGATATACCTGGTACATGTATAGAAATTGTAAGGCTTAAATAAACTTGCCTCTCATATTTTCTAGGTAAAGCTGTAGAGTAATTTCTGACTTGGTTGAAGATTTCTTTAACAATCTTCAATTGCTTTGCTGGTTGCCACATGGAAAATCTATATGAAAAATAATTGAAACAATATTTAATGCAAAAGAATAATAAACTGAGTAAATATACAATTTAACATTTCTTTACTAAATGCTTTAAGTGACATGTTGACATATCTTTTAAACTACCAGTCTTTGTTGGCACAAAAAGTTGGAAAAAGTCATTGTTTGTCAGTGTTTATCATATTTGTTATGGTTTTCATTTGATCATATCTCAAGCAATTGGAGTTTGGCATAAATTGTTTCATATTTTGTCATGTTGGGGACTTACCCAGCTTTCTATACCATATAGATTTTGCCCACTGTAGAAGACTGTGTGATCTTTAGTTGCTAACTTCCTTGCCATTTGGTCTCTGCTTGATAAATGTCAAATGCAATCATACCATACCTCCTAATTTCTATATATAAGGGAACAAATTAAGATGACTACATAAAAATAACAAAGATAATGAATCCTAATTATCTTGATACCTCCTTTAAAATTATATACAGTTATAACATTAAAAATCTTCAGTGGTAAGTACTCTAGGTTGATTCAGAAACATATATGATGATGGGACTTGACACTACCCAATTGTTGCTGATTTTATCCCCAAGTCCTAGGCTGCACAACCTAAACGGAAAAAAATGGGGGCAAAGAGGACATGAGGCATAAACTAAGACCTTAACAATAACATATAAACGTGGTATTGCCAAGTCCTTGGCCTCACAACCTAAAAGAAAAAAATGGGGGGCAAATAGGTCATGAGGCATACACAATGACATTAACAATAACAAATATATCTGGTATGGCCAAGTCTTGGGCCACACAACCTAAAAGAACAAAAATGGGGGAAAATAGGACATGAGGCATACACATGGACCTTAACAAAAACATATATACCTGGTATGGCCAAGTCCTGGGCCACAAAACCTAAAGGAAAAAAAATAAAGGCAAAGAGGACATGAGGCATACACAAGACCTCATCAATAACATATATACCTAGTATGGCAAAGTCCTAGACCGCACAACCTAAAGAAAAAAAATAGAGGCAAAGAGTACATGAAGCATACACAAAGACTTTAACAATAACATATATACCTAGTATGGCCAAGTCATGGACCGCACAACATAAAGGAAACAAAATAGAGGCAAAGAGGACAGGAGGCATACACAAAGACCTTAACAATAATATATATACCTGGTATGGCCAAGTCCTGATTTACATAACCTAAAGGAAATAAAATAGAGGCAAAGAGGACATGAGGCATACACAAAGACCTTAACAATAACATATATACCTAGTATGGTCAAGTCCTGGGCCACAAAACCTAAAGGAAAAAAAATAAAGGCAAAGAGGACATGAGGCATACACAAGACCTCATCAATAACATATATACCTAGTATGGCAAAGTCCTAGACAGCACAACCTAAAGAAAAAAAATAGAGGCAAAGAGTACATGAAGCATACACAAAGACTTTTAACAATAACATATATATCTAGTATGGCCAAGTCATGGACTGCACAACCTAAAGAAAACAAAATAGAGGCAAAGAGGACATGAGGCATACAAAAAGACCTTAACAATAACATATATACCTGGAATGGCCAAGTCCTGATCCACAACACCTAAAGGAAAAAAAATAGAGGCAAAGAGTACATGAGGCATACACAAAGACCTTAACAATAACATATATACCTGGTATGGCCAAGACCTGGACCACACAAACTAAAGAAACAAAAGAGACAAAAAGGACATGAGGCATACACAAAGACCTTAACAATTATATATATACCTGGTAGGGCCAAGTCCTGGGCCGCACAACCTAAAGGGAAAAAAATAAAGGCAAAGAGGACATGAGGCATACACAAAAACCTTAACAATAACATATATACCTGGTATGGCCAAGTCCTGGACTGCACAACCTGAAGAAAACAAAAGAGACAAAAAGGACAGGAGAAACACACAAAGACCTTAACAATAGCAAATATACCTGGTATGGCCAAGTCCTGCGCCGTACAACCTAAAGGGAAAAAAATAGAGGCAAAGAGGACATGAGGCATACACAAAGACCTTAACAATAATATATATACCTGGTATGGCCAAGTCCTGATCCACATAACCTAAAGGAAATAAAATAGAGGCAAAGAGGACATGAGGCATACACAAAGACCTTAACAATAACATATATACCTAGTATGGTCAAGTCCTGGGCCAAACAACCTAAAGGAAAAAAAAAAGAGGCAAAGAGGACATGAGGTATACACAAAAACCTTAACAATAACATATATACCTGGTATGGCAAAGTCCTGGACGGCACAAACTAAAGAAAACAAAATAGAGGCAAAGAGGACATGAGGCATACACAAAGACCTTAACAATAACATATATACCTGGTATGGCCAAGTCCTGGGCCAAACAACCTAAAGGAAAAAAAATAGAAGCAAAAAGGACATGAGGCATACACAAAGACCTAAACAATAACATATATACCTAGTATGGCCAAGTCCTGGGCCGCACAACCTGAAGGAAAAAAATAGAGGCAAAGAGGACATGAGGCATACACAAAGACATTAACAATAACATATATACCTAGTATGGCCAAGACCTGGACCACACAACCTAAAGAAATCAAAAAAGACAAAAAGGACATGAGGCATACCCAAAGACCTTAACAATAACATATATACCTTGTATGGCCAAGTCATGGGATGTACAACCTTAAGGGGAAAAAATAGAGGCAAAGAGGACATGAGGCATACACAAAGACCTTAACAATAATATATATACCTAGTATGGCCAAGTTCTGATCCACATAACCTAAAGGAAATAAAATAGAGGCAAAGAGGACATGAGGCATACACAAAGACCTTAACAATAACATATATACCTAGTATGGCCAAGTCCTGGGCCACACAACCTAAAGGGAAAAAAATAAAGGCAAAAAGGACATGAGGCATACACAAAGACCTTAACAATAATATATATACCTGGTATGGCCAAGTCCTGATCCACATAACCTAAAGGAAATAAAATAGAGGCAAAGAGGACATGAGGTATACACAAAGACCTTAACAATAACATATATACCTAGTATGGCCAAGTCCTGATCCACATAACCTAAAGGAAATAAAATAGAGGCAAAGAGGACATGAGGCATACACAAAGACCTTAACAATAACATATATACCTAGTATGGTCAAGTCCTGGGCCACACAACCTAAAGGAAATACAATAAAGGCAAAGAGGACATGAGGCATACACAAGACCTCATCAATAACATATATACCTAGTATGGCCAAGTCCTGGACCGCACAACCTAAAGAAAAAAAATAGAGGCAAAGAGTACATGAAGCATACACAAATACTTTAACAAAAACATATATACCTAGTATGGCCAAGTCATAGACACAACCTAAAGGAAAAAAATAGAGGCAAAGAGGACATGAGGCATACACAAAGACCTTAACAATAACATATATACCTGGTATGGCCAAGTCCTGGACCGTACAACCTAAAGGAAAAAAAATAGAGGCAAAAAGAACAGGAGGCATACACATGACCTCATCAATAACATATATACCTAGTATGGCCAAGTCCTGGACCACACAACCTAAAGAAAACAAAATAGAGGCAAAGAGTACATGAGGCATATACAAAGACCTTAACAATAACATATATACCTGTTATGGCCAAGTCCTGATCCACAACACCTAAAGGGAAAAAAATGGGGGCAAGGAGTACATGAAGCATACACAAAGACCTTAACAATAACATATATACCTAGTATGGCCAAGTCCTGGACCATACAACCTAAAGGGAAAAAAATGAGGCAAAGAGGACATGAGGCATACACAAAGACCTTAACAATAACACATATACCTGGTATGGCCAGGTCCTGGGCCGCACAACCTAAAGGAAAAAAAATAGAAGCAAAAAGGACATGAGGCATACACAAAGACCTTAACAATAACATATATACCTAGTATGGCAAAGTCATGGGCCGCACAACCTAAAGGAAAAAAAATGAGGCAAAGAGGACATGAGGCATACACAAAAACCTTAACAATAACATATATACCTGGTATGGCCAAGTCCTGATCCACGTAACCTAAAGGGAAAAAATGGGGGCAAAGAGTACATGATGCATACACAAAGACCTAAACAATAACATATATATTTAACTAGTATGGCCAAGTCCTGGGCCACACAACCTAAAGGAAAAAAAATAGAGGCAAAGAGGACATGAGGCATACACAAGACCTCATCAATAACATATATACCTAGTATGGCCAAGTCCTGGACCGCACAACCTAAAGAAAACAGAATAGAGGCAAAGAGTACATGAGGCATATACAAAGACCTTAACAATAACATATATACCTGTTATGGCCAAGTCCTGATCCACAACACCTAAAGGGAAAAAAATGGGGGCAAGGAGTACATGAAGCATACACAAAGACCTTAACAATAACATATATACCTAGTATGGCAAAGTCATGGGCCGCACAACCTAAACGAAAAAAAATGAGGCAAAGAGGACATGAGGCATACACAAAGACCTTAACAATAACACATATACCTGGTATGGCCAAGTCCTGATCCATGTAACCTAAAGGGAAAAAATGGGGGCAAAGAGTACATGATGCATACACAAAGACCTAAACAATAACATATATATACCTAGTATGGCCAAGTCCTGGGCCACACAACCTAAAGGAAAAAAAATAGAGGCAAAGAGGACATGAGGCATACACAAGACCTCATCAATAACATATATACCTAGTATGGCCAAGTCCTGGACCGCACAACCTAAAGAAAACAAAATGGAGGCAAAGAGTACATGAAGCACACACAAAGACTTTAACAATCACATATATACCTGGTATAGTCCTGGGCTGCACAACCTAAAGGAAAAAAATAGAGGCAAAGAGGACATGAGGCATACACAAAGACCTTAACAATAACATATATACCTGGTATGGCCAAGTCCTGGGTCGCACAACCTAAAGGAAAAAAATAGAGGCAAAGAGGACATGGGGCATACACATAGACCTTAGCAATAACATGTATATTCCTGGTATGGCCAAGTCCTGGGCCACACAACATAAAGGAAAAAAGAGGCAAAAAAAGATGAGGCATAAAGAAAGACCTAAACAATAGCATATATACCTGGTATGCCAAGTCTTGGGTGCATAACCTAAAGAAAAAAAATGGAGGCAAAGAGGACATGAGGCATACAAAAAGACCTTAACAATAACATATATATCTGGTACGGCCAAGTCCTGGGCCGCACAACCTTAAGGAAAAAAATTAGAGGCAAAAAAGACATGAGGCATACACAGAGACCTTAACAATAACATATGTACCTGATATGGCCAAGTCTGTGGCCGCACAACCCTAAAGGGCAAAAAATGGGGGCAAAGAGGACATGAAGCATACACAAATACCTTAACAATAACATATATACCTGTATGGCCAAGTCCTGGGCTGCAAACCTAAAGGAAAAAGGTAGGGGCAAAGAGGACATAAGGCATACAGAACAACTTTAACAATAACATAAATATACACTTTGGTAAGGCACCGCCTTGGCCTCACAACCTAGAAGAAAATGTGGGGAAAAAAGGGACACATGAGCATTCACAACGACCTTAACAATAACATACACAGATATATACCTGGTACGGCCCAGCCTAGGCCTCACAACCTAGAAAAAAATGATGTCAATTTTTGTTACAGTTTACGGACGACAGACGGATGCGGGACAGGTGAGGGTGAGCTAAAAAAAAAAAAGGGGGGTATATTGAGGTGCATCTGTTTTGGAAAACAATAACATTCTGTCGAAAATTACAATGAACAGCAAAATAATTCAAATAGATTGAAACTTGTTATCTCTTCGTTTGTTCATAATTAATTTGATTTTTTTTTAAATGCGGTGCACTCGATATGGTTTAATCGTGAACATGTATGCACATTTTTTTTTGGTCACTCATATACCTTGAAAGAAATAAAACCCGAGTAGACAAGAAAATATTATCAGAGGACTGCATTTTAAAATATAATATTTATAAAACTTACCATTTTTAGCTGCTAGAACTATATCCGTTTTGTAATCCACAATGAAATCGAATATATTTCTGAACACACATTTGATTATAATTCACAGTTTGAAGCAACACAATCACTAATAACGACATCACTTTGTTCGTTTTTTGCACTTAGAATATAATTCCATTGTCTATATATCCATTCTAAAACATAAAACGCATGTAAACAGTAAAGGTATTCACTGAAAATATTAAGGTCCTATGCGCACGCAGATATATAAATATACATTGTGTCTTAGGGTGTGTTCGGATATCTACCTATATGTAACATAGCATTAGGCGTTTATCCTTAATATTCGTGTTGTTCATTTTCAGCTGTACCTTTTTTGTGTATTGAATTTGTTTGAGACGAGCTACTGTGTTTAAAGGGGCCAACATATGCGATATAGAAAGTTTTTTTTTAAAACATTTTTTTTACAGAAAAGACTGGTATAGGCTTATATCCTTTACAGAATTGTTTCAGGGGTTGATCCGGCCATGAAATATTTAAGAAGGGGCTTCCCAACCAGGACAAAGGGGGGATCGAACTATATGTCCCCATTCAAATGCATTGATCGTCCAAAAAAGGGGGGTTCCAACCCCCTGAACCCTCCCCCTGGATCCGCCACTGTGTTCAATATTAAAAAAGGCCAAACTATTTTTTTCTTAACCACTACCAAAACAAGGAAAAATTGTAGTAGAACTGTCAAAAAGTTAACATTAACCATAAATGTAGTTTCATAATGGGGGCAAGTCAAACTGTGAAATATTTTGTTTCTTCAAAAGCATTTTTTTTTCAAACTAAACAGTTTAAAATTCTTAACAGTTAACTTGAAGCCATTCATTAAGCATATAACATTGTAACTACCTTTAACTCTCCAAAAACTCTTAATATGAAATGCATATCTCAGATATTGTCCAAGTAAAGATCAAACTAAAATGGAGCCTTTCGATCACATGATCAAATAGTAATAATAGTTATCAAAAGTACCAGGATTACAATTTTATACGCCAGACGCGCGTTTCGTCTACATAAGACTCATCAGTGACGCTCATATCAAAATAGTTAAAAAGCCAAATAAATACAAAGTTGAAGAGCATTGAGGACCCAAAATTCCAAAAAGTTGTGCCAAATACGGCTAAGGTAATCTACTCCTGGGGTAAGAAAATCCTTAGTTTTTCGAAAAATTTTAAGTTTTGTAAACAGAAAATTTATAAAAATGACCATATAATTGATATTCATGCCAACACCGAAGTGCTGACTACTGGGCTGGTGATACCCTCGGGGACGAAACGTCCACCAGCAGTGGCATCGACCCAGTGGTGTAAATAGTTATCAAAAGTACCAGGATTACAATTTTATACGCCAGACGCGCGTTTCGTCTACATAAGACTCATCAGTGACGCTCATATCAAAATAGTTAAAAAGCCAAATAAATACAAAGTTGAAGAGCATTGAGGACCCAAAATTCCAAAAAGTTGTGCCAAATACGGCTAAGGTAATCTACTCCTGGGGTAAGAAAATCCTTAGTTTTTCGAAAAATTTTAAGTTTTGTAAACAGAAAATTTATAAAAATGACCATATAATTGATATTCATGCCAACACCGAAGTGCTGACTACTGGGCTGGTGATACCCTCGGGGACGAAACGTCCACCAGCAGTGGCATCGACCCAGTGGTGTAAATAGTTATCAAAAGTACCAGGATTACAATTTTATACGCCAGAATAAAACTGTTCACTCACATTTACTCACTTCACACTTGAGTAACTCTGACTGTGTACAAAAACGATTTTACCTGACAAAGGTATTTCACCAAATTATGTAACAGAATTTGGTTAAATTATGTAACAGACTTTGGTTCGGATATTAAAGCATGCCCCTAAAGTAAAAGTTTTAATCTACATGTAAGACAGCCGTAAACCTACAATCACGAGGCCCCGAGAACCTGCATTAAACTCTTGTAAACTATAAATAAAATTGAGAAAGGAAAGGGGGAATGTGTCGAAGCTACAATAACCCGACCATAGAGCATATATACATGTAATATTGACCAATGCATTTTAGTTGGTCTTTTAAGAATCATGCAGAGAGTAATTTATCACATGTCTTTAAAAATTGAAAAAGGAAAAGTTAAAATATATAGTGAATCAATCACTTCACTATCAGTAATTAAACAAAATTTTTAATCTTTTACAAAATATAAAAAAATTATCAAATGTCTCTGAGTATTCATTTCTTCGAATTCTTGTGAAATCAAATGGAAACTTATTGCATAGCTCTGAAGAGCTTGTAAATAAAGCAAGGACAGTGATGTTTGCCATTACAACTTATACTGGTTCCTTAAATAATCTGACAGTTAAAGCAGCTTGCATTCTTTTTGATTTTATAGTTAAACCAATAGCCACTTATAATTCAGAAATTACTTATATGGATACTTTTGTTTCAAAATTTAGAGCAGAAAACGTGCAAATATCTCCAAACCAAATAAAGACCCTCTTGATTTTACTGATAAATCAAATTTAGAAAAAATACATTTGTCTTTCTGTAAATATATCCTCGGAACAAGAAAATCTTCATCAAACATAGCTGGGAGAACAAAGCTAGGGAGATACCCAATAGAGATGCATATAAAAACTCAAAGTATACTTTTACTTATCAAGATTACTAAATTCTGAAATTAATCCAATTTTGTATGAATCCTTTTTACTTTCTAAAACTTTAGACAATTGAGTTTGCTATACCTGGTTTACATATGTTAAATATGTTTTTGAAAGAGGTAAACATGGACGTATCCATTCTTGAGGGAAACAAAAGAAAAAATTTCTCAAAGTTGTTAAAAAAAACCTTAAAACATCAATTCTTAAATTTCTACAAAAATATATTTGAACAAAAATTTGAAAAAGTAGATGAAAAAAGTAAATTGTATTTATATAAAAGTTTAAAGCAAAATTTAGAAATGGAAAACTACTTAAGCTGTAAATCTTTTGAAAAGAGAAGTAACATAACAAAAATGAGAATTAGCGATCATAATTTAATGATAGAAAAAGGAAGACATTTAAAAATATCTAGAGAAAAAAGACTATGCGCATTCTGTAATACAATGGAGGATGAAGCCCATTTTATTTATACTGCAAAAAAAAATGCTAAACTAAGAGATAACTTTATAGGAAATGCAATTAAACATATGCCAGATTTTATGTCCTGGCAAGAAAATGATAAAAAAATATCTTCTTTGTCCATATACCTAAAAAAAAGTAGAAAGTTTATGATCCTATTTTAAACAGGCATAAGAACTGAGGACAGGGGACTCTAGATTTATTTATAAAATATATTTATATACCATATAGATAGATTGTTTTGCTTTTTTGTTTGTTTTTTTGTTTTCATGGTGTTGTTTGTTAAATGTATTTTGTGTATGTTTATTTCATTTGTCACAAACTTATTGTTCAGAGTTTATATGACAATAAATATTTGAATTGAATTGAATTTAAAAATTTTAAAAAAAAGATTGACATTCTAGTATGTTTGTTTCCATAGCAGCTATTCAATGTAACATGCTAAAATTTTACATTCAAACATTCTATAAGGGGACGACCATTTGATATTCTGGGGGGGGGGGGGGGCAGGAGGATTTGTTTTTGATCGGTTATTTATTTTTGTAAACTCAAAGGACAGATTATTCATTTTCTGCACTTTTGAAGCAAGACTTTTTATTTTCATTAAAGTAAGGGACTGATTATTCATTTTCACAACTATATTTATGATATTCGAAAACATACGCGATTTTCAAAATATTTGTTAATTATGAATAATACATGTATTTTTCTCCATCTGATGAGTTAAGCCTTTTTCAGCTGATTGTTATAGTTCGTTCTTATGTTGTACTGGGAAGGGGTGGATTTTTAACCCTTTTGCTCGATTTAATAAATTTGCATACTATTAGCTATTGATGAAGGAAAAACTATTTCAGTAATAATCACAATATTTAGTATTGAAACATAATATGTAGTTAAACTGGGACTGAGAAATTGGGGCTGGTGCCGTGTCATCGAAAGTGTTTTAAGATTTGTCTAAAGATATATTTTCGGACGAATTATAGGACAGCCCTAAGACTGTCTTATGATATATCTCAGACTGTCCATCAAAGTCCTTTGAGGTGTGGCAGAAGACTGTCCACCAAAGTCCTTTGAGGTGTGGCAGAAGACTGTCCATCAAAGTCCTTTGAGGTGTGGCAGAAGAATGTCCATCAAAGTCCTTTGAGGTGTGGAAGAAGACTGTCCATCAAAGTCCTTTGAGGTGTGGCAGAAGACTGTCCATCAAAGTCCTTTGAGGTGTGGCAGAAGACTGTCCATCAAAGTCCTTTGAGGTGTGGCAGAAGTCGAGATAGTAGTTTCTTAATCAACCAACTCAGCTTTAGGGCTGTTCATTCGACATTCAATTTCTGGGCATCATAGAGGCAAGTTGGAGATAAATGTAATAAAAAAGAGAATAGAAATGGGGAATGTGTCAAAGAGACAACAACCCGACCAACGAGTAAAAAGACGAGTATCAGACATTTTCAATTCAAAGACCCGAGCAACGAGTAAAAAAGACGAGTATCAGGCATTTTCAATTCAAAGATCCGAGCAGAGAGTAAAAAAGGCGAGTATCAGGCATTTTCAATTCAAAGACCCAAGCAACGAGTATTTACAATTCCTAATGCTTTTGCCCCTAGCGATATAATTAACAACAAATACAACGGGTATGGTCTTTTATATAGGCCCTCCGCCTGGAGAGAACTTGATGTCGGGGGAAATTTGAATCTTAACTGGCACTCACCTTGACCTCATTGTCATGGTTCAGTGGCTATAGCTAATTTATTTTGTGTTTTGGTCTGTATTTCTCATACTGTATGCAATATGTCTACTATATTCGGTGTATGGTATGATTGTAAGGTGTACATGTTTAACTGGCAGGTGTCATCTGACCGGGCTTGACCTCATTTTCATGGTTCAGTGGTCAAAGTTAAGATTTTGAGTTTTGGTCTTATTTTGTAATACTATATGCAATAGATCAGCTATATTTTGTGTGTGGAAATATTTTATGATCTATATGTCTGTTGAACGGGTTTTAATTGACCTTCACCTCATTTTCACCGTTCATTGCTCAGTATTAAGTTTTATTGTGTTTTGGTCTGTTTTTCTCAAACTAGAAGCGATAGGTCAACTATATTTATTTTGTTGTGTGGAAGAATTGTTAGCTGTAAATGTCTGTCAGGTATGGTTCATTTGACCTTGGCATGGTTCATTGGTCAATGTTTATATAAAAAAGAAGATGCGGTATTAGTTTTCTTGGATAATGTTAAGTTTATGTGACCGTTGTAATAAAGCTTTATATTTAGGGACTATCAATCAGTAAAGAAGGCGAGATATTTCAGCATGTGCACTCTTGTTTTAAAAGGGTTCAATTTTATTTCTCTCAAATTTCAAATTTTTGATAAGTTTCAAGAAGAAATCTTTAATTGCACAGTATTTAGATTTGTAAGATGTTGACATTTGTTTTTGTGTCATAAACCTATTATTATGTTAAATTTTTTATCACTATCCAAATTCAAAGCTATATCAAGCTTGAATGTTGTGTCCATACTTGCCCCAACTGTTCAGGATTCGACTCTGCGGTCATATAGGTAGTTTTGATCGAATAGAAGTAGTTCCTGACTTGTCTGATCTTTGCATTATTTATACTGGAGAGAACAGAAGAATGTAGGATAGAAAGTCACAGGACAAAATGTCACAGACAAAAATTCACAGACAAAAGTCGCAATTCTCTTATGATATTATATATCCCTATTACATAACAGATTACCAAAGAAAAGATACAAAATGAACAACAGACAATTATCATAAGATAAATACATCACATCAAACAGAAATAAATTTACCCTAAAAAATATTTACAAAAATCAGAATACAATGCAAAAAGGGAACAAATGACAATTAAACATATTCAGGATCATTTCTGAGAATTTTGAATAAATATAACGTTAGCACGTATATTTTTTTAATCCTTTTGTCCGTCAGTTCTGTTCATATCTAAAAGACTTATAATCTATCAGTTTGTTTTTATAGGTGAAAGAGAAGCGATAATTGCTTACTGTAACATTTGCTATAGTTACAAAAAATTTAAAAGTTAATAGAAACAAATAAAATGGCAGTTTTCTTCTCAATTACGAAGTGTTTTATTTTAAAAACACTATTTGCATAAGTTTTCAATTTATCTATAATTACAAAGTTAAGCAGAACAAAAGATATCAAGTCGACGACATGGGTATCTATCATGTTGGATGTAGAAAATGCATAACCTCCGGTTTAAATATTTTTTTTACCACGGACAGATAACATATCAATTATTAATTCAGTAATTTTCTATCTGCCCTTCGATTCTTTTGTTCTATTTCCACCGGGTTTCCGCCTGTAAATGCACACCATATAATGAAAATGGTAATAACAAGACATGTGTGGCGTTCCATACACTACATCACCGATTTTTCAGTCAAGGTAATTTTTTATGAAGTTGAAGTTAAATCAACTTGAAACTTAGTACCTATGCTCCTTATGATATAATCTTTTTTAATTTCAATGCCAAATTAGAGTGTTGACACCAATTTCAAAAGTTTGTTTGTAATGTTAAATTCTCTCTTATAAGTAATAGGATAAATATATTTGGTATGTGCGTACCTTGCAAGGGCCTCATGTCTGTCAGACAGTTTTCACTTGACCTCGACCTCAGTTCATGGATCAGTGAACAAGGTTAAGTTTTGGTGGTCAAATCTATATCTCAGATACTATAAGCAATAGGTCTTGTATATTCGGTGAATGGAAGTAAGGTGTACATGTCGAACTGGCAGGTGTCAACTGACCTTGACCTCATTTTCATGGTTCAGTGGTTATAGTTTAAAGTTTTTGTCTGTTTTGCTTATACTGTATGCAATAGGTCTACTATATTGGTGTATGGAATAATTGTTAGGTGCACATGCTGGCAGGTGTCATCTGACCTTGACCTCATTTTCATGGTTCAGTGGTCAAAGTTAAGTTTTTGAGTTTTGGTCTTATTTTGTAATACTATATGCAATAGATCAGCTATATTTTGTGTGTGGAAATATTTTGCTGCCTTATCACGATCATGAATATCTCACCACAACCGTGGCCTTGTTGGAATGCGGTATAAAGTGCAAATCATTCCATGTGTGTAATGTACCTGGCAAAAGTCTCATTATGTTTGTATTGTGTTTTACATTAAACCAAAATTAGTGTATATCTTACATGCATATCTTGGGTTATATAATCATGTGTGTGTCGCCAACGGTGAAACCACTCAGTCCGTAAGACATTTTACATAAGAAAATGCATGTACCAAGTCAAGTATGACAGTTGTAAACCATTTGGTTGTCTTGACGTGTTTGTCATTTTGATTAGGGACCTTCCGTTTAGAATTTTCCTCGGAATTCGCTATTTTTGTTATTTTACTTTTTTCTTCAGGTCCATAAAATCAGGGTGGGATATACAACTTTCAAATTTTCTTTGCGTCAATGGAAAGCAGTGAATTTATATTTGGTCTGCATTTTGATATAGATCAGTTCAGTGTAGCATGTCAGTCATTTTAACAGCCATTTCTATGCCTCCAATAGAAGTTCGAAATACTCATTGTGCAATGAAGTATTAGTCAAAAGTTGTTAGTTTCTTCAGAAACATAAATACAGTTTATATTATATATTTATTTCATATCGGTTGAGAATAAGATTCTCTTATTGGATAAAAAGGGGTCACATGACATTCATTATCTTCAGTAATAAATTCCATCGGTCATTAACAGAACAAAACGGACCAGAAAACCGGTCGTTAATGAACTTTTACATGATATGGACCGGTGGGGCGTGATTTACGTCTGATAATGACCGTTGGGGCGTGGTTTCCGTTTGATAATGACCGGTGGGGCGTGGTTTCTCTGCTTAGAAAAATGTATCTTTTATATAACATGTTCCTGTTTTTGATATAATATTTTAGTTGTTGAATTGTTTATTATATTTTTCCGTTAATTGTAAAATTAAAGAGAACTTAATTAAGAATATATATACTGAAAAGTTGCACTAAAATGAATGAAAGTATTACTATACGATTGGTCTTCACTCTTTGCTATAGAAATCGTACAACTACTAGAGTTCGCTTTAGGCGTTTTGAATTTATGAGAATTTTCCAAAACATGGTTTCTCAATGAAATAAACATAATAGTTCTTATAAAAATGGTCATTATCGTGATATATGGACTGGCCACGGGACAGTGGTATTGACTAAGATAGCCTTAAAATGACTGAGCCGAAGCCGAAGTATATATATATTTCTTTCATTCCGATTGAATTAAATACGTTTGATAAGAATATTATCTTTCTGTTTTCCGATCTAATATTAATAGTTTAACCAGTATGTTCTCCACGTAAGTCTATATAGACAATAATAGTGCATTGTCTTGACATATCAACACTACAAGGATGAGGCTTAGAAACGGGGGAATGCGAGGCTGTGCCGAGCTATTTCCCCGTTTCGGGCCGAATCCTTATATCGTTGATATGTCAGGTCAATGCACTATTATTGTCTTTATACTGCAATCTAAAACAACATTTTCAATGGTTGTTTAATGCGTTAAGGTTATTTAATTGATTTATTTGATTTAAATATTGGGGAAAATCCCCTTTCCAAAGGCCTCATATCATGCTCGCGTTTGAGTATGGACTTAAATATCAACCATAAGCATGAAGCATAATGTTGTATAGGTTACAAACAAAAAGTATAAACAAATGAAATATGTTTTTCCAATAATTGCAAAAGAAACAAGGTTGAGTCGATCCACGCTTCGTTGTATGCATTGGAAACAAGAACAGGTTGAAGAGGTCGTATGAATAATTAAATATTATTTCGGCATTTTCTATCTAAATATTCATGAGGAAAAGTGATATCGGGTCAGTGACTGTATATGACATAGAAATATACAGTCAACGCATTTTGACTGCTCAAACAGAACGAGTGCAGTATAAAATGAAATACACAGTCAGTGTCCCGTGGTTAAATCTTCAAACATAATTAGTTTACATGTTATCGAGACAACTTTATAATTGACACAGATACACACAGTATACAGTAGTCGTTTTAAAACAGATATAATTGCGTCGTCACTCAAGGGCCATCAAGGGACCATACCAAAGCCGTTGATAACAACCTGTTTAGACCTGTTTAAATGACAGAAAACTTTCGAGACGTTCCGAAAATTTTATTCTGACTTCCGGCCGAGAGATACCGAGTGGCCCATAGACACATCCAAAACTAACCTATATATAAGCATGAACCCCTCAGGGGGTTCATGTAAAAAAATACTTTTATATGTACAACTTTGATAACAATTCAAACTACTCATAAGAATAATACACGAACAGAAAAAGGATGTTGAACATAAAAAGTGGTTACAATTGTTTGTGAGAATATCAAATCTGACGTTTTAGCGCAAGATTTAATATCCATTTTGGGAATATTACAATATTTCATTATACTTGCAAAAGGAAATCAATTGTCTTTTCACTTAATATATGCAACATATAATAGTTAAATGATAAATGTAAAATTCTGAAAAGGCAAAACAAAACGTCTGAAAACCTCGACTAATAAAACCAATGACCTAATTCAAACTGTCCATTACTGAACTAAAATATTACAAATACGTCACGGTTCCATCTTTGATTCTATATTCTAGTAATCGCTCATACTGGGATTCCCTCTACCATGCACATTCATATATTATGACAATTGCGGTAAGAAATGTTTCACGTTAAGTTATCTTGTAAGTACTGAATAGACCTGCTACGGGGCGCCGAATGGGACTCTTGTGGTTTTGTACTCAAAATTCAATTTTGTACGGACAAAAGTGACTTTTGTTCAACAAAAATGAGTTCAGTTTAACAAAATTTGTATCATACTACAAATTTGAAATTTTGTCATACAAAATTATCTATCAGCGGACAAAAGTCACTTTTGTCATGACAAAATTCATTTTTGTTACACAGACTTGACTTTTGTTACCTAATTTGAAAATTGAGCGACAAAAGTCAATTTTGTATTTAAATTAGTTTAGTTTGGTTTCTGTGAACTAATTTGCATACAAAATCGACTTTTGTTACACAAAATTGACTATTGTTACACAAAAATTACTTTTGTTACACAAAAATTACTTTTGTTACACAAAATTGACTTTTGTTACACAAAATTGACTTTTGTTACACAAAATTGACTTTTGTTACACAAAATTGACTTTTGTCTCAACAAAATTGACAAAATTGACTTTTGTCTCAACAAAATTGACAAAATTGAATTTTGTCTCAACAAAATTGACAAAATTGAATTTTGTCTCAACAAAATTAACAAAATTGAATTTTGTCTCAACAAAATTGACAAAATTGAATTTTGTCTCAACAAAATTGACAAAATTGAATTTTGTCTCAACAAAATTAACAAAATTGAATTTTGTCTCAACAAAATTGATTTTTGTCTCACGAAAGTCAATTTTGTCTCACGAAAGTCAATTTTGTCTCATAAAAGTCAATTTTGTTGTTACAAAATTGAATTTTGTCATCACAAAAATGAATTTTGTCGTCACAAAATTGACTTTTGTCTCAACAAAATTAACAAAATTGACTTTTGTCTCAACAAAATTGACAAAATTGACTTTTGTCTCAACAAAATTAACAAAATTGACTTTTGTCTCAACAAAATTTACAAAATTTACTTTTGTCTCAACAAAATTAACAAAATTGACTTTTGTCTCAACAAAAATGACAAAATTGAATTTTGTCTCAACAAAAATGACAAAATTGAATTTTGTCTCACAAAAGTCAATTTTGTCTCACAAAAGTTTTTTTGTCTCACAAAAGTCAATTTTGTCTCACAAAAGTTAATTTTGTCTCACAAAAGTTAATTTTGTTTCACAAAAGTCAATTTTGTCTAACAAAATTGAATCTTACCGTACACAATTGACTTTTGTGATTTAATTTCCATATCAGGTAACAAAAGTCAATTTTGTATGCAAATATGTTTATATTTGCATACCTTTAAGACAAAATTGACTTTTGTCATGACAAAAATGAATTTTGTCTACAAAAATGAATTTTGTCATGACAAAAATGAATTTTGTCTACACAAATGAATTTTGTCATCACAAAATTGAAGTTCTCACAAAACAATTCTGTAGCACATAGTTTTGTAAGACAAAAATGATTTTGTTATGACAGAATTGAATTTTGTACAAAACCACAAGAGTCCCATTCGGCGCCCCGTACCTGCTACAATTAGACGATTTTAATTTGGAAATTATACCCCCGACCTTAGTAGCAATATACATACTTCGCCTACATGTAGGATATCTATTTCTCAACTTATCATCCGTATTCACGAGGATTGCAGCTGCTCTTAAGACTTTGTAATACGTCTTTAGTGTCTAAGAAGAATGTTGATGAACCAGGGGTATGCCAAAGAACGTCGCGTCCTTTTTCTAAAAAAAGTTCATTGGAAGATACCAAGACCTTTCAGTATCAAATTCACATCGTGTATTATTTGTATTTTTTATATGAAACATTTGCCCTTTTTAAAAAGAACATTTGCGCTAAAATTAAAAATTAAGAAGAAGAATTTAAAGAAAGGACAAGTATAAGAACTGAGGTGCATATTCTACCAAAAAAATTCATCGAAGATGCTAGGCTTATAAATTTGTACACCAACCGCGCATTTTGTCATCAAAAGACTCACCAGTGATGCTCGATACAAAAAAAAATAGAAGACCAATTAGAATCCATAGTTGAAGAGCATTGAGGACCAGAACATTCCAATTTTAAACAAGTATAAATGCAATCCGGTGAAAACATAAAAGGACATCAATTATACGCCATGGCATTATATTCAACTCGGAAATTGATTTGCTGACTATTGGACGTACAGACGAAGTGATTATCTAGTGCTCAAATGGGCTATAATGATTATGTCCCATAGTATATTTTTTTCCGGAAAATAAAATAACGTCGATGTGTGTTATTGACTGTTAATAGTTTGGGGGTATGGGTATAGTTTATGGAAATGAGATGTGCAAATGCTCATATAACTCCATACCAAATATAATTGATCAATCACTTGTAGTTCCACGTAAACTGATCAAGTCACAAACTAATACATTGTTGCCACCGCCAGAAACGTCATCATACCTATGTTTCGCTTTTTGACTCCGTCAATGCGAGACAAAAAATACTTTCAAATGAACATTTAAAGTAAAAGTATCGATTAATACTACACATGAATCTAATACTGTTCAATTATTGTAATCATGCTCTTATACGTTATGTGTCCTTGAAACACGTAACTTCATGTTGTATATTAGTAGGAAATCAATCTATCCGGTCCCAGACGTCCCCACACCACCAACAACTTGCTGTTGTAATGTCTGCACTTGTCTTGACAGCTGCTGTATTTGTTTATCGAGTCTTTCGTTTTCCTTCTTTACTTGTTCCATCACAATACTATATCTACCTTCAACGACAGATCTAAGAGATTCAATATTAGTTTCTAGTCCTTGTACTTTATTGCCCGACTCTTCCTTTAACGAGTTGACTTCCACAGTGAGCCGTTCAGACAGGACTTTGCTAGTGTCCATATAATTTTTAACAACCTGAAAAAAAATGTATAACGAGTGTGTTTTTATAGTAAAAATATCAAAAACGAAAAAAACGACAGAAAGACAAACACCAGTCTGATAAGCACAATTAAAAACTAGGCAACATGAACCATAAACTAGAGGCTATCAAGAGCGTGTGTCGCTCACCTTTGTCTATGTGCATATTAAACAATGGACACAGATATATACATGACAAATTGTGCTTTTTGTGATGGTGATGTGTTTGTAGATCTTACTTTACTGAACATTCTTGTTTCTACAATTATCTATATCTATAATGAACTTGGCCCAGTAATTACAGTGGAAAATATTTTCTAAAAATTTACAAAAATTTATGGAAATTGTTAAAAATTGACTATAAAGGGCAATAACTCCTTAAGGGGTCATTTGAAAATTTTTGTCATGTAGACTAAATTGAAGATCTTTCTTTACTGAACATTATTGCTGTTTACAGTTTATCTCTATCTATAACAATATTCAAGATAATAACCAAAAACTGCAAAATTTTATTTAAATTACTAATTTGGGGGCAGAAACCCAACAAGTGGTTGTCTGATTTGTCTGGAAATTTCAGGGCAGATAGATCTTCATCTGATAACCAATTAAATCCCTTGTCAGATTTGGTCTAAATGCTTGATATAAGCCAAAATCTACATTTTACCCCTATGTTCTATTTTTAGCCATGGTGGCCATCTTGGTTGGTTGGCTAGGTAACGCCAAACATTTTTTGGACTACATACCCCAATAATGATTGTGGCCAAGTTTGGTAAAATTTGGCCCAGTAGTTTCAGAGGAGATGATCTTTTTAAAAGAATACTTATTTTTTTTTATTTAAATGATTAAAAATTGACTTTAGAGGGCAATTACTCCTTAAGGGGTCAACTGACAAGTTTGGTCTTGTTAACTTTTCAGTAGATCGTACTTTGCTGAACATTATTGCTGTTTACAGTTTATCTCTATCCATAATTATATTCAAGATAATAACCAAAAACTGCAAAATTTTCCTTAAAATTACTAATTTGGTGGCAGCAACCCAACAATGGGTTGTCTGATTGTCTGAAAATTTCAGGGCAGATAGATCTTGACCTAATGGGCATTTTTACCATGTGTCAGATTTGTTCTAAATACTTTGGTTTCAGAGTTGAAAATAAGCTAAAATCTACATTTTACCCCTATGTTCTATGTTTAGCAATGGCGACCATCTTGGTTGGTTGACCGGGTCACGCCACACATTTTTAAACTAGATACCACAGTGATGATTGTGGCCAAGTTTTGTAAAATTTGGCCCGATAGTTTCAGAGGAGAAGATTTTTGTAAAAGCGAACGACAGACGACGACGGACGCCAAGTTCGGGCCAGGTGAGCTAGAAATACGGAAATGGTTGTTGAAGCTTCGGAAGTTAGGCTGATCCTGATCTACATGCGGCATCCACCATGTTGCTTAGGTAGCACTCCACAGTTAGGTGTGTAGTTTCGCATTTTGGCCCCTTTGGAATTTTCAAATATGAGAGCTAGTGTGCAATAAAATTCATTTTTGGATAGCTGAGTATTAAAATAGCCTTTGTATTGGGTTTATATGAACATCAAGATTGTATAATGTATGTAATATAGGCTGTTTTCTGTATGACAGTCCGTATTTGCATGTCCCTACCATACATTGGTCCGGCAATTATTGTAATGTTTTTTTCCAACTTTTGATCGCACGAACTTTGTGATTGGATTTTACGAAAAAATGAGGCGAAAGACACCCATTTTTTATTTGATCATTAGGAAGATTATGAAAACAGTTTCTAAAAAGGTATCACTCAAAGGCATTGAAATTCTAGTTTGATCCAAATTTTGGGGGTATATGTGACATGTTCACCCCCCTTTTTGCAATATTTTATGGTAAATAAATGCAGAATGTTGCCATGGATACACATAAAAGGAATTAATTTTCACTCTTTTAACTTTTGAAAATTAAATCTATGGAATATACTGATTACATACATATGCACATGTACAACACAAACTATTAGGTTAATGTATTAGAAATCCAGGAATAGGAGATGATAAAACATTTTGTGGCTCATTTACAACTTTATTTTCTAACTGTGGAGTGCTACCTTATGTAAAACAAATTCAATGGGAAGTTCCATCCGGTGAGGTCATAATCGATGAAAGGCGGACTAAATTGTGGTTACAATAATTTGAAAAAGCATCTGTGAAACAGATATTTTATAACAATGAAATAGCTCGTGATAGCGTCTTTAAAATTTTAAAAGGTACGATTTAAATTTTACGAATTTAAACCAGCACCGTTTTTCAAGGAACTCATTGTAGGGAATACAAGCGCTGGATACTGTATAGAATTGAAGAAAATAAAAGTAAAGAGTGTAAATGCAGAGTGTAAAAGAGACAACAACTCGACGACCAAAGAGCAGAAAACCGCCAAATGCCACAAATGGGTCAACACAGCGACAAAAACCCACACCCGAAGGCGGGCTTCAACTAACCCTTACACATATCCAGACCAGCATTAAACTGATTATGTCATATGAAAATCTAGTACAATCTCTCCCGGTAGGGATTTAGTATCATACCTTCATAAAATGTACTAGTATGAAATGAAAAATTATGACAGATCAAGCACAATCCCTTCCGTTACGGATGCTAATGGGATGTTGCTACATAGAAATGGAAAGTTGGAAGCTGAAATCATCTTTTCTCCATTATATATTTGTACTTAATCGACCCTCAGTCATTGTCAGATTCTAGAGACAGTTCTAACATTAGCTGTGGTATCCTGTATTCTAAGTTGAAAAAAAGTGATTATTCCGGTAACCAGAACTACATATTAGCTTATCTTGCTACAATCACACATGACTGGGAAAAAAACAGTTCACTGGGGAGAGCACACTATACATGTAACTAACTAATGGTATCATCTCTATTGTCCAGATAGAAATATGAACTATGTAAAATACTTTCCAGATAAACAGTCACACACGGTCACATGTCGTGAAGGAAGGTTCTAAATAAAACTGAAGTAACACCACACCTATGAGGCAAAACCAATCAAGTGAGGTCAAGGTCAGAATAAACTCCAAAGTTCGGAATATACTCCTTACGGTTATTCAGTTATTCCATACACCAAATATAGCTACCCTATTGCTATTAGTTTTGAAAAACAGACCGAAACACAAAAACTTAACATTGACTAATTTGCTATGAAAATGAGGTCAAAGAAACTTAGGTTAACATTCTGGATGACTTAGGGACGACATCAAAAGTTCAATGAAGGATAAAAGAAACTTAATTCACATAGTTTTTTCATTGACCCCCACCCCACCCCCTCTTTACTTAATTTGGGAAAAATTGAATGACTCATACAGTTATATGTAAAAATCAATGTCGGATAACCACATCTCGCAGCAGTTCAACCCCCACCCCCACCCCACCCCCAACTATTTGAATTAAGTTTGTCTTTTTTTTTTTTTTTATCTTACATTGATCTTTTGATGTCGTCCCTTATGTAATCAAATGACTCTGTAATTTACCTGACAAAGACATTGGAAATATTAAGAGTCAATTTACATCTATTTGCTCAAGTACGAATAAAGGGCTGCGCTTTAGCGCATGATACGCCCGTTGCTCTTTTAACTTGTCTTTTATGCTTTAAATGAATTTATATGATAAACTAGAAATAGTGTGAGCCCTGTCAAATACCCCCCCTAAATAATAAATAAAAATGCACAAAAAAATTGGCACTATTAAGGCTACCTCATTTAACTAAGTTTGTTGTCTTAATTTATGTCAATAGATATAAATAATTTATCAAAGTTGCATAAAATTGAGCTTATGTCAATAGATATAAACAATTTATCAAAGTTGCATAAAATTTTGTGAAAGTTTTAGTTATTGTCCCAAAATTGCAAAATCCCCCCTTTTTTAAGCATAAAAATGCATAACACGGAAATGTAAAATCTGAAATTTATAAAAATTGAAAGGGTGCTTACATCAATAGATATAAACAATTCACCAAAGTTTCATGGACATTGGTGAAGGCCTTTTTGAGTTATTGTCCGAAGTGTTAAAAATCCTCCTTTTTTTATGAATAAAGCCCCATAAATCCAAAACCTAAAATCTGTAATTTATGAAAATTGAAAGGGAGCTTACATCAATAGATTAAACAATTCACCAAAATTTCATGGACATTGGTGAAAGCCTTTTTGAGTTGTTGTCCGAAGTGTGGACGACGGACCCCCTTTTTTATGAATAAAGCCCCATAAATCCTGAAAACTTAAAATCTGAAATTAAAAAAAAAACGAAAGGGAGCTTACGTCAATAGATATAAACAATTCACTTAAGTTTCATGGAAATTGGTGAAAGTGTTTTTGAGTTATTGTCCGAAGTGTGGACGACGGACGGAGGGACAGACGGACGGACAACGGTATACCATAATACGTCCCGTCTAAAAAACGGGCGTATAATAACGCCATAAGTAAGAAACCCGTATCATGCTGTCGAGACGATAAACTTTACATCGTAATGGCGGATTCAGAGGTTTTCATGTGTGGTGACCCACAAAATAGATAAAATGTGACTCCACATAATACATAAAAGGTGACCCCACAGAATACATAAAAGGTGATCCACAGAATACATAAAAAGTGCATGACTTACAGAATACATAAAAGGTGGCCCCACAGAATATCCCTTAAATCCGCCTCTGCGTCAATCATTGGCTGTAATCGTTGAAATGACCGACAAAATCCTACAATATTGTGAATTAACTCGAAGAAGCGTTTTCGAACATTTACACAGGAGCTTTATTGGAACATTTCTGTAACCAAACTTTAGAGCAAGATGCGGGCATGTAAAAATCGTATATCAAGTATTCCAGGAGTAGAAAAATCCAACTGATTTTAGGGGAAAATTGATACCATGGGAAGTCGTTTATGATAACGGAAATAAAACTAGATCTAAACAAAAAGTCTTTGAAAGATGGCGTTTTGATTTTGAAATTTATACAATCGGGTATGTAGAGTGATGAATTTGATTTGAATCCCTACTTTCGAGCAAAAGTAATCAAAAACTTATTAGAGGCAAATACGGAAGACCCCTTGTATATGTCAAATAATCTTTTGAATGTTAACACACCAATACATGAAATAAAATTTATAGTTATAACATCAGCAAGTGGATACGATGAAATATCATGGGATGTTTTAAATTTTCCTATAGTTAAAAAACTATTGCAAGTCGGTATATACTGCTATTGATACGTCTACCTTTCTAAATTCTTCATTTGTACTCTTCTCCGTAGTTACAATATCCTGAACACTTTCTAACTTCTTCACTACAGCATCGATAAGTCGTTTAGCCTCGTCTTCGATTATACTTATACTTTGGTCTAGTCTCTCCATCTGTTCTTTGGAGTGCTTTTGCACAGAATCCTTCAATCAAATTTCGTATGAAAGTAAGCGGGAAAATGGCAAAATGCATCGAACAATTCCAACAAATAACATTGAGTAAATGAAAAGAAGGAGCAAATGAAAAGTAATAATATGAAGATCAATATCTGAATAACTACCAGACGATCTTTTTAGAGGTAAAGTTAATGTCTTTTGCATTTCTTTTTCACAGATCTTATAAGGATGCACAGCAATTTGTTAGAAATATGCAAAATTTTGGTAATTATAAAAATAAGATGTAAAGGGTTCCGCGGAACCATGTGTCACGCATGGTGTTGCTTCTGTCAGTAATGTAGATGCAAAGTATATTTTCGAGTCAAATCATAATATATACTATTTGTTGGCCGTTAAATTACACTAAGGTATGACAAAGTTATTAGTGACTGAAGAAAATTTACCTTCAGCTGCATGTACATGTTAACTGTGAAATATTTTTTTTCAAATACGGAAAACTGAAAATTTCCAAGTTTTGCCTTAGATATACTGAATTTTAGTTATAAAAAGCTTCTGTATAAATTTTATAAAGTTCTATGACGGTTTTGCAAAGTTGTTGATGTCTGAGAAAAACTAAACTTTGACTAGACTGTACCTAAATGTCGCAGTCTCAACAAACAACTAAATGGGAAAGTAATTTTATATTAGGTCTCTCAGACACAAATTAATCCAGTTTGTTTAACGATTTCTTTCGAGGCGAAATTTTACCAAAACATGAAAACTTTACAATATTGTCTTCAAAAAGCAATATGTATCTCTCACTGTAAATCATTTAGCTACTACGGAAATTTATCTAAAATGTTATACCAAACATCTTTATATTGAGAAGGGTTGGTGACAACTTTCTGATCAGTTTTACTAATGGGTGAAACAAATACACGGGAAACTGGCTCAGTCCTTTGTTATAATATATGTTTACCATATTTTGACGCCAAACCATTCTCTCCTCCTTAATACCATCTGTTATCTTGTTTTCTGTTCTTCCGAGCGCCTCTTGAACAGCGTTCTTCAATGTATGCAATGCATTTTTTGTGTACGAATCCAATGCCGAAATTCTGGACCTAGCATCATCCATTTCAATTCTTCGTCGTTCATCTGATACCGTGATGTCTTTTTTGTAACTGGTTCTTAATCCTTCTATTTCAGCCCTAACTTTACTCAGTTCTAAAATGTACTGTAAAATGAAGGATAATAATGTAGATATACCTCAGACATGCTACTGGTAGTCAAAAGCTCATTCAGCTTGATTGACTATGAATTTATTTGAAGGATAAGTAAAAAAAATCCTTTGCTATTAATAAATTACTTGCTTTTAGAGATTCGAGAAAACGTTGACATTGAAAATACTATTCCAATTCATATATAGTGGATGAAGTTCGACAGAATATATATACAAGTTACATTACAGACTTACACGAGCCTCAAAAAGTGCTGGTGTGTGAAAATAATATATATAAATTAGTAACGGATACTGCACATATCTCGCCTGTTCATGATTGCTGGTTTCAGTGTAAAAGTAATGTTTACTGTGAAAATTGAGACCATTTATCAGTATAAAATTTTTTAACAGAAATTCATGATGATTTTTCATGATCTTACAGAATTGCTGCTGTCCAAGTTTCAAAAGTTAATTAGCTCTTAAACATTAAAAAGCTTTACAAAGATTCACAAAATTCTATGAGGTTTTGACAAAGAAATTAACGTGTAAACACACTTTATATTCTTGTTCACTGCAACAACAACAAAAAAAGACACAAAAAAAACCTTAGTGAAAAATGGAAAAGAATGAGAACAATCAAATAGCTTGGGTTTTCTAAAGGAAAAGACCAAGAAGTGCATGAACAGTTAAGTTAGCCACTGCATGATATTTAAAATTTCTCATGATTTGGTTGACGAGGTCACTAAGATTGTCTCTTCGTGAAGAGTAAAGGACGACGAGGACGTATTCTACTAATTATTGCAGGGCACTGTTTCTTCTTCAACATCAGCAATAAAATTGAGAATGGAAATGGGGAATGTAACAGAGACAACAACCCGACCAAAGATCATCAACACAGCGAGAAAATTCCCGCACCAGGAGGCATGCTTCAGTTAGCCCCTAAACAAAAATGTGTACTAGTTCAATGATAATGGACGTCATATGAAACTTCGAAATATATAAAAGAAACTAAATTTTAAATTCATACAAGGTTAAAAAAAGAAAGAGATCAGAATCTTCTTATAACATAAAAGTAATTTGAAGAGGCACAATAGTGACAAATAAAAAAACCATTCAAAAGAGAATTCCAACATCCTGATTAACGCTAAAAAAATGAAAGAGAGCAAATAAAGCGACAAACACAATGACAACCACTGAATTACAGAAACCTGTCTTATAGGGCAGAAACAGTTCATGACTGCATAGCCATACATATTTAGGTTTCTATATAAAAAAAAAAAAAAAATGCACACCGTAAATACAAAAAAAATACGTTATTTGCCATCTGTTGACAATAGATTTTTTTTGGCGATGTGTTTACAATAGATTTTTTTTTGCGATGTGTTTAAACAATAGATTTTTTTCTCGGAATGTTTATATTGTAATTTAAGCATTCCTAATATAACATTCATTGCTGTTTAAATCGTTACGCGAAAACTTAGATAAGTTCGAGGGGGAGGGGTTACATTTGAATATGTAAATGTTCCTACTCTTCCTGCTAAATTGATTAATGATTGCTTAATATTTCATGCATTTATCCAGTAGAATCATTTAATAAAGTAATTATGTGAACACTTAAAGGTGGGTGGAGCAGACGGATTATATCATTGTAAATCGAAAATTGAGCGACCAGGGATCATGACATATTGTTGAGCAGTCGGAAACCCGGTTGAAATAGAACAAAAGAATCGAAGCTCTTTGCTTATTTTATAAACACCATTTGCATTAGTTTTCAATTTATCTAGTACATAGTTAAGCAGAACAATTAGATTTCAAGTCGACGATATGGGTATCTTTCAAATTGGATGAAGAAAATGCATAACTTGGCCTCCGATTTTTTTTTTTTTTTTTTACCACGGACGGAAAACATACCAATCTATTAGTTCAAAAAATTTCGTGTCTGCCCTCCCATTACGTGACTCAAGAAAAAATTCCAAAAAACGGTTAACAATTGTATCGAAAAGAGAAAATCGAGTGCACCTTTTTATGTTAGGGCGTGTTTGAGTGGAATATTTTGTCTTGATATCGTACAAAGTAAGAATATTTCATACATCGTCTCGCTTCAGATTCTATCATTTTTATATATATATCAAAGCTACAGATTGACTTTATAACACAAAAAAAAAATAACAGTACTAAAAGATGTAATATATGGGTCAAGTGAAATACCTATCTAATGAGTCACAAAAACAGAGAAGGTTAGTTCGAATAGCTATTTTTTTACTGAAAATACTTGACGACCATCTTTCAAGTTGGATGATGAAAATGCATATCTTTGAATTTTTTTTTTTTTTTGTGTGTGAAAACAAGGGTTTATAGTCTTTATACACTAAAAAAATCTAGTCTGCCCTTCCACGAAATTTGAATTTATTTTTTTAAATGTTTATGAATTTTCGAAAATTCCACCCGACAACTGATCAGAAAATAGTTTTAAGTTGAATCATTGCAGACAAGATCATTAAATGATGCTCATTAGCTAGTTGATACATTTGTCTTTTAAAATACAACTGACATATCGTCGCTGGGCTTCTAAAATGTCGTATATGACTTTTTTGGCTAAGAAAACATTTTGACACCAATGGTCTGGGCGGGAGAAAATCTTTGGTTTTACAAAATAGCATACAGTTAGACCAATCAAAGTGTGTGAAATAAGACGTTTTACAAATTTGCCAATTTGTAAAGTTTGCTTCCAAAATGTTGTATGAAAACTTGAAAATCGTTGTAGAATGGCTTTGGGAAAAAAATAATTGTACATTTCTTTATTTCTGTGAAAATAATTTAAGTTCTTGGATAATCCAGAAATGTCAAAGTTTTTATTTCACTGCTATTTACAAAAATGTTCAAGTTAACATACTAGTACGACATTTTGGAAGCATGCATTTTGCCAAAATTTTCAAAGCCTGTTTGTGAGAGATTTTTTTCTTGAAAAATTGTAGTATACAACATTTTAGAAGCCCAGCGACAATATAAGGATCGTAATGGTGCAATGTAGATACATTTATCGGTTTCCAAGAGCAAAATTGGTAGCGCGTTATCCCTACAATGGCTTCCATTTCTACGATTGTGAAAATGAACTGGTGTAATGGGGAGATAGTTTTGACAAAGTAGAATCCTGACTGTGAGGCGTATTAAAAATGTGATTAGTTTTCAAGGGTTTTGGTCACGGGTGTATGCAAACATATCCCCTGGCTGTTTAGAAACGAATAAATAAATGATATGGATATCTACCTCTGCATTATTTTTAAGTATGTGATCTTCTATTTCCTTTTTATCATGGCTTGCTTGTTGAACTAATTTTTCAATTGTATCTTTGTTTTGTTTGATATCTTCGTTGATTTCTTTGATACGTTTGTCGCAATTGTTGCTTCGAGTTGTAAGATCTTGGACCACAGCTCCATAATATTTGTCCAATTTTGTGTACGAGGAGTTCAAGTCGTGGATAACTGAATCGTGTCTCCTGACGACGTTTGATGTTCTCTGAAAATATACATAAATATAGCCGTGAAAGGATGCACAAACTCTACAACGTTATTAATTGTTTATCAAAAAATATTGTGTGTACAAGGATTGCAATAGTATTAGGCAAATACAATACTAAAAAGAAGATGTGGTATTATTGCGAATGAGACAACTATCCACAAAAGACCAAAATGACACAAACATTAACAATTATAGGTAACCGTACGGCCTTCAACAATGAGCAAAGCCCATACCGCATAGTCAGCTATAAAAGGCCCCGATAAGACAAACTTGTAAAACAATAAAAACGAGAAAACTAACGGCCTTATTTACGTAAAAAAATGAATGTCTTGTACAAGGATTGCAGTAGTATTAAGCAGATAAAATGTCTAACATACAAGGATTACAGTAGTAGATTACAGTAGTATTCGTCAAATAAAATGTCTTGTACAAGGATTACAGTAGTATTAAGCAGATAAAATGTCTTGTACAAGGATTACAGTAGTATTAAGCAGATAAAATGTCTTGTACTAGGATTACAGTAGTATTAAGCAGATAAAATGTCTTGTACTAGGATTACAGTAGTATTAAGCAGATAAAATGCCTTGTACAAGGATTGCAATGGTATTAAGCAGATAAAATGTCTAACATACAAGGATTGCAGTAGTATTAGGCAAATACAATGTCTTGTGCAAGGATTGAAATAGTATTAGGCAAATACAATGTCTTGTACAAGGATTGCAGTAGTATTAGGCAAATAAAATGTCTTGTACTAGGATTGCAGTAGTATTAGGCAAATACAATGCCTTGTACAAGGATTGCAATGGTATTAAGCAGATAAAATGTCTAACATACAAGGATTGCAGTAGTATTAGGCAAATACAATGTCTTGTGCAAGGATTGAAATAGTATTAGGCAAATACAATGTCTTGTACAAGGATTGCAGTAGTATTAGGCAAATAAAATGTCTTGTACTAGGATTGCAGTAGTATTAGGCAAATACAATGCCTTGTACAAGGATTGCAATGGTATTAAGCAGATAAAATGTCTAACATACAAGGATTGCAGTAGTATTAGGCAAATATTGTGCAAGGATTGAAATAGTATTAGGCAAATACAATGTCTTGTACAAGGATTGCAGTACTTAGTATTAGGCAAATACAATGTATTGTGCAAGGATTGAAATACGGTATTAGGCAAATAAAATGTCGTGTACAAGGATTGCAGTAGTATTAGGCAAATAAAATGCCTCAATTGTACAAGTATTGCAATAGACCTGGGCAAATTATAAAATGCCTTACCCTAACAGCAATTATATAGAATAACTAATAATAAGTCTTTTTGTAAAATGACTGCAAAAATTTAACTAAATTCAACGAATTGCTTGTTCAGTTTTAGGTAGTTTGTAAACATATTTTATTCATTAAATTCAGGTAAAGTAATGCACACCAATAGGCATTTACATAATAATACAAGTGAATAATTAATTGGATCTAGAAAATATTAATCCATTTCCTAATTCAAATAAGAACATTTCATATCAGTGTAATACTTAGGTAATTTGTAGAAAAACTATATCATTGAGACACACGACATAAAAAGACAATATCGTGCAAAAAACACTCAAACTCTGTAAAGATGGTATACTAGAAGAAGGTTTACTCCAGTAAAGGAAAAGTTTGTGTCTTTGATTAGCAGTCCCAGTGAATCTACAGAAGCATGTACTCACACAGTCATGATTTCAGTGGGCATTTTTTTCTTCTTGCATCAGTTCTAAATAAATCTGTGTTCTTAGTTTTAGCAAAAGCACATCTTTTCAAAAATTAAATGTTCTATCAGAAAAAGTTTTAATTTTTAAGAATTTTTGTGCAAATGTCACGGGTCGCAGTGAAAGTTGTAAAACCAGATTTAACACCAAATGATGTTTTTGGTAAAAACTAAGCAAACATTATAACAGGGTCTGCCATCCTAACATTAAGTTGCACAAAAATGTGCATGTTTGAAAACCAATTCATCCAACCTCAGCATATTCCTGGGTTTTTCAGTTAAACTTCACAAATATTCATACCAAGTTCTTAGATGTAAACTGACCTAATAAATAATTGTGTACAACCGTTGTAAAATCTGTATAGTTTTACCATAGATGTAATACCGGTATTACATCTATGGTTTTAAATTATGTTATTTTTTGTCGGTCACTTATATTATAGAACACACCCGTGATATCGCGGGTCCGTGACTGAATTAAAGTATATAACTATGCGTATGCCTTATTTTAGTATTGGTATTGTCATCTGATAAAGTCATGCCGATTATAAGATGCACAGTTTTCTCTGCTTTCAAAATCTTTCTGTTTGAACCCATCGACCTAGAACCTATCAATTATTTGTAATATTAATAATTTGGAAAACAAATAGTCTGAAATGGAGTATTTTTTACTCAACAGTATACAGCAAAATTCTAAATACACCGTTTGGTAGGTAAACGGAAAAAAGTCATAGGATAAAAAGTCACAATATCCCTAGGAAAAAAAGTCACAGGAAAAAAAGTCACGAGAAAAAAAGTCACAATTTGTTTAGGTAAACTAATTTGTCAGAAATATGTTGGAATGCATGGGAAAGGTCACTATGTAAATGTATGCAATAAATAAATAACTGGAGTTTTTGAATGCATTGAAAAAAGTCATAATATATTTGTATTGGATTCTGTAAGGGTACTTATTTAAGTTATGTTACAGTAAAACTATAAAGGAATTATATATATACTTATAAAAATGTATTGGAATAAATAATGCAGACTTTTTAACAAACAGGGAAAACTAATTGTGTCCTTTTATTTGATCTTGAGCATAAGTTGTATTTCATTGATATGGCTTCCTACGAAGACAGGAAATGAAAGGTCTACAAAGGGGGAAGGGCGCCCGGGGAAGGTGCCACAAGAGGCCACACATCAATATCAGCAGTTTCTATATATATATATATAATATAAATATATATAAATACTTTAATATTATTATTGGCAATGAGTTGTTTGTTTAACACTACTTACAAAATACTTATCTTTATAAAAATCAAAAAAACATGTGGTCAAGTTATATACTGAACTTTTAACTTGTACTAAAATTGAAGGAAATTGTGCTGTTAAACTCACCTCTCTTTCATTAGAGATATAAAACAAAAATAATTACAACAAATCCTTGAAAGCATGTATCAATAGTACACCATGTTGAATAATCTAAGTAAATCATGCGTTGTGTTTTCTATACGTTTAATCGTTGTGATAGCTAATGCATATAATATAACGTCACACAGTATAGCGTTATGGTAACAACGTTACCAATAACGTAATGTTAGTACTTCGCGTATTTTCCGACATTCTGGGGGCCGACAAAAGTGAAATATGTAACGACAATTAAACAAATGTAAAATTCACAATACAGATAAATAATTTAAAATTAATGTCCATCTCAAATAAAATAATCTAGTTCCTTAACCTTGACTGAACACAATTACAGTTTATCTTTTAGTCCATTCATGGATGTTCCTTCTAGCAGACACGGTAATTTCAGGCTCAGTTGTAAATTTCTTTCATTATAAGTTTCTGTCCTGTATCTATGTGGCTCAGTTGAGGGTGTGTTCGTTCGGGCGGTCTTGGTAGATAGTCACTTCCTTGGATGTTTTCCTCAAAGGGTCTTCTTTTGGTAACGATCATACCTGAAGGTACATCATCTTGATGGTTATGTTTCTGAGACAACTCTTCTGTGGAATTGCCTTTCTCGTTATCAATAGTTGTGTTCTTGTGTGCGATGACGTTTACAAGAACTGTTGATGGCTGGTTGATGTTTCTATTGATCGGTCCTGATAATAGATATCCGATCTTTGACTGAACAGCGGTGGGTCCGTTTCCTCTAATTACTTTGTCCTCGAGAATGTCCCAATAGTGGTCGGCGCCTATGAGAAAGTCAATTACGAAACGTTCTGTACTTTGCTGGTGGAGTCAAGAAGCTACATAGAATGTGCAAGTTTAAGTTCTCTTAAGTGTGGCAAGCTCCTTGTAGTCAGGGAAATATTGTTCTTAATTGGGACGGCAATTTCTGGAACAATGAGTGTATTAATATGCACCTTTTCTCCTGTGTCGGTCTGTAGTTGTATTGTTGCAGTGTCTAAGTTACGAACTTTCTGAGATAAATCTCCGAACGCAGACAGTTGAATGCTTACTTTTTCTGTGGGTTTTATTTCTAATTGATCAGCTAGTTTCTGAGTTATAAAAGAACACTGTGCTCCCTCGTCAAATAAGATGTTACATTCTACTTCTTGGTCGTTATATACAACTGGTGCAATTGCTGTTTTCAGGAGAATGTTGTGATTCTGTTGTGATGAATACATTACTCTAGTCTCGTTTGGTGTTTCAACTTTGTTTACTGATGACTGTTGTGTTGTATGCTCCGGTGTCGTACCTGGAATTACCTCTTTGACTCTACATATGCTAGTATGATGCATTCCGTTACACTTTTTACATCGTTTAGTAGACTTGCATGCGGCCACTCGGTGTGACCCTAAACAGTTAAAGCATAACTGTTTCTGTTTTACGATTTGATTTCTAGCGTTTGCGTCTGTTACTTCAGAGCACTCCGTCGGATAGTGCTCACCTGAACAGAAAATACATGTACGTGTATTTGTCTTCTGATGTGTGTCTGTGAATTTGCTCTTGTATGAATGTGATTGCGTACCCATGAAAAATGCAGTAGCGTACAATCTGTCTGAATCTGTGACTCCTTCTCCAGCTTCGAGTATGTCGATCTCTTTAGTTATAGATTTGCGTAAATTATCTAATATCAAATTATCTCTTCCGTGTTCTCTTGCAATATTCTTTCTTATGTCAATCGGTAACTTGTCCAAAACTACAGGTACCAAAAGTGAACCATACATCTCTGGTGTTTGACCAAGTGACTTTAATCCTCGTACGTATGATTCTAATCTGTCTCCGTAAGACCTCAAACTAAAAGCATCATTTGTCGGTGCGGGTAAATTCATGAGTGCTTTCATGTAAGCATGTATCAGTTTGCTAGGCTGTCCGAACCGATCTCTGAGAAGGTTGACTGCGGTTTCGTAGTTACCATTTGTCAAAGCGAATCCCTCTACTGTTTGCGCGGCGCTTCCCTCCAGCTGGGCTTTCAGATAATTAAACTTTTGGATTGGCGTTAATGTGTCGTTGTCGTGTATCGATGACTCGAAACAATCCCAAAATGTCTGCCACTTGATAATATCTCCATTAAAATAGGATAAGTCTAACTTTGGAAGCCTATGGTAATTAGATTTTGAAGATCTCGGTTCTGACGGGACTTGAAACATGACATTCTCTGACGGACGGGTATGAACTGCAGGGGCGTGCATTGAATACTGTTGGTTGATAGAATCTATTGCACATGTGTTCATATCAACTCTAGCTTCGGGTGTGAAATTATATGCGTCTGGGTTAAGTCTGCTCGTTGAAGGACCAACAATATCATGCGAAATTATAGTACTTGTTTCAAGGGACTTAATAAATTTCCGAATTTGTCTAATTTTACAATCAAGTTCGTACATATACTCATCTGAGTCGGTGATTTCCTGCTCCAGATTTTCCTCCGATGTCTGTTCCAAAAGTCTGTTATTCAGGTCAATTAATGTTTTCTGTTTCTGCGTGACGGCATCATCAAGGGCTTTCACTTCGTCAACTTCTGTGTCTGTTTTTGACTTTAACTCGTCGAATTTCACCAGTAGCTTCGTGACGGCTCCTTTGTGTCCAGCACGAACTGACTTCAGTTTTGAATCCATATATATCCAAAGGTTACGGCACCATTAAATGTTGAATAATCTAAGTAAATCATGCGTTGTGTTTTCTATACGTTTAATCGTTGTGATAGCTAATGCATATAATATAACGTCACACAGTATAGCGTTATGGTAACAACGTTACCAATAACGTAATGTTAGTACTTCGCGTATTTTCCGACACACCAGCATGTACATGTTCAATTTAAATGTTTTGCGATTTATATCTAAATTTCCAAAGCTAGTCGTATAAAATGAATTAGAAAATGTCTATTTCCAAACAAAATATCTATTGGGAATATTTCCCAATATATTCCCAATAATAATCCATATATATGTGCGGCCTTATGACCATTTCCCTAAAAAATACAAATTGGGAATGTTTCTCCTGTAAATAGTACATATATGTGCAGATCATATGATTATTTCATACAATAAATATATTGTGACTTTTTTTCCTGTGACTTTTTTTCCTGTGACCCTTTTTCCTGTGACTTTTTTTCCGTGACTTTTTTCCCGTGACTTTTTTTCCGGTGACTTTTTTTCCTACATTCGTTTGGTAGTGCGCCGGTCAGGTGCGGAACGTACAGATAATAGGTAACATGTATATGTATATCCTATTGGTATCGGTGTCGGACTCGATCCGGAACTTAATTATTGGCAATATAAATTACGTGGAAATAAAGGGGACTGGAGTGGTGTAAATTTTAATCGACACCATTTTACTATATTAGTTATATATCATGAAAGTTGAATTATTTGATTCATCGTTTTTACGTGATGACAGCTGACAAATTGGACCTCGTTATTTTAGTATTATAGATAGTTGCTTAAATCCACGTCATTTGGACTCTGAATGTTATACTTAGGGAGCTACCATTTGATTTTTAGGAAGGGGGGGGCTAGGATGAAATTTGAAAAAAATAGGCAGGACAGGAGTTTTGAGTTAAAAAAAAAGTCAGGACGACAATTTAGGTAAAAAAAAGTCAGGATAAACTAAAAAAAAAAAAAAAAAAAGGCAGGACCGAACAGAGTGAAAAATGAAAAGGCAGGACAAAAAATGCAGGACAAAATTTGTCATCCTATTATGTGCCCAACTATGGGGTATTCTTGAGGATAGATTTCGATATCATGTCTTGTTTTTAGGAGAGAGCTACTAGCACAAGAAATATACAAATTAAATTCACGCAACAAATGATATAGTTAGAAACAGGTTAAAGTCATAAGAAACGAGTGACCGGTGAAAAATAATGTTCTTCCAATTCTTGAACCAATACATACAAACATCATAAACTTAGTCTTCTGTGCACGATTTTTTCATTTTTTTCGTGTAAATTTCGTATAATCATCATTTTTTTTCAATCGGTCAGTGTTGTTGTGAAGATATGGCAGGTAATTGAAGTTCGTGTTTTTAAGCCGAAGTTTAACGATTGTCAATGATAAAGCATGGAAATTGAGCACGTGTTTAACATGTAAATTCAGATAATAGTTTATTTTAAGGACATCCATGCGTATTGCGACCACCGGGTTTTTACGAGATAGGTCACACTGAGGTCACTTTGCATGCGGAAAATATGTCAGGGGAATTGCTTCCTGGAAGGAACCAATTAAAATAAAGTAAACTTCTCCTAAATATGAATAAATTAAAGAATTTTCTTCATAAAAAAGTATATATATATATATATGTATTTTAAATTGTTATTTGGATGGAGAGTTGTCTCATTGGCACTCACACCACATCTTCCTATATCTATATAAGTTTTATAATGAAAACTATCCATTGAGTTATAAAAAAAATATGGATTATTTTTTTTTAATTTGAGGTTTCTTAAGACTTTAAAACAAGAATATGTCCATAGTCACGGATGCCACACTCACACTTTCATTTTCTATGTTCAGTGGACCTTGAAATTGGGATTTAAACTATCGGGCGTATGACATTTGCGCCGATTTTGAAAATGTTCATTCTTTCATTTGCGCCGATTTTTTATTTGCTCCTAATTAGATTTACAGGTAAATTAATACTTGTACATGTACTATACCATTGGTAAACTTTTGTTCTAAATGTTTTTCATTCATGTTTAAGATAATTTTGATTCATATTTTTCTGCAACTTCATTGTAACATGATGGGCATATTGCCCACTGAAACGAGCCGAGGAGACAATTTCTTAATCATCAAGGGCCATACATATCGGAAGATAAGTGTCCTGAAATATAACAACATATCTTACTAATTAATGTACCATAAACTGTGTAAAGCCATAGTCACCACGGATTTTAATTGTCAAAACACAGATCGAGCATAAATATGTGGCAGATGTCCGAAAGACAGAGGCTAAGGAACTACGGTTACGGTCAGGGAAAAGGTCTTGAGATGTATCTTGTAGGCCTTTTTCCACCTCCCCACTGTGAGCAGGGGAAAACAGTTATATACATGCTATGATTGACAATTCATAAATTTGTACAAGTGGCTAATGGAAGAGGTCTATAATGTTAAATGAAAAATAACATGACTTGGATGGAGAGTTCTCTCACATCATATCACTCATATCACATCTTTCTTATATCTATTCACCTGTAATTTACCTGTAAAAAATCGGCGCAAATGAAAGAAAAATTCGGCGCAAATGAAGTGCAGATCGGCGCAAATGCAAAACGTTTTGACTGAAAACTTTAACCTGAAGCGGGACACGAACGGACCAGATAATCAGGGGCGGATGCAGGAATTTTCGAAAGGGGGGTGCTAACCCAGGGCAAAAGGGGGGGGGGTGCAAAACATATGTCCCGATACAAATGCATTGATCGGCAAAAATAAAGGGGGGGTGCGCACCCCCGGAACCCCCCCTCTGGATCCGCCACTGATAATTCCCCTCTACTATCGTAGCCTAGGTGGGGCATATAAAAGAATACTTCACTTAAACGTTTACCCACACATGTTAATGCATAGAGTATCTTAATGATATTAACTTTCAAAGGTCATTTTAAAACTACACTATTTTACTAAATTGAAAGAGAAATATATTATACAATTATTTATTATGTATTATCAGAAGTGCATTACAAGAGCCCTAGTGAGACTTCTGATATCATATGTATAAAATTGATATATAATTTAATCTGAAATTATGAAAAGAAAAGGCTTGGCTTTCCTACCTTTTTTCAGCAACAAGTTGAACTAATTCTCAATAACATACATGTATATGTCGTAGTACCCTGCTTACCGATTCATTAACTGTCCTTTACATTCGCCTCAAGCACAAACTACCTTTTAGTTTTGCCTATAATCAATCAATCATAATCTGCAGAGTTTACACACATGAACTTAAAGCCACGAGCTCTTCTTTTTCTCATGGAAAGTGTCGATTTTCAAACGATATACGTACCATAATGTCATCTGTTATTCGCCTGAAAGAACTTTCCATGATTCCCATAACCCATCTCTGCTGTCTTCTCAAAAGTTCCTCAAAAAACAATTTATCGTTGCTAGTTTGAACGTATTCCGAAGACAGACGCTCTCCTGAATTTCTATTTATTCTATCGGGTGGATTTGTAGCCAAAAATTGCTGGTTTCCGACTGCTTGAAAGCTACTTCTGTTGTTGTTATAGTTGAAATCAGTATCGTATGGTGCTCTCAATGGCGGTAGATACCCTCTTCTGTCCATCATAAGATCGTCCAAACTGCTCTTGCTCATCTCTGCTGAAATTTCTGGATCCAACATTAAGTGAAACTGATATTTTCAATTTGTACTTTCGTCGGGGTGGTCATTTCTCCATGCTACAAATTAGCACCTTTATCCTGATTTTAAGTTACTCCGATGACAGCATTTCTAAACTGAACTTTGAATCAATAACTAGATACGAACTATGAACACAGGTATGATAGTTTGTTTAATGTGGAAATGTCAACAATTGAAGAACATTCAGTTACTATTAGTTATATTGATTCGACTAATTAGAATTCCTCCACTTATCGCTGCAACTATTGGAAGTGAAATTTCCCGAATCAATGTAAAAAAGACATTACATAAAGTAATAAGCTAATCAATGGCATTTACGATATAAACTTTGAGAAAAGTCAAAATAGTCACAAAATATCAATTTATGCATATATATGGGAATTTGGGACAAGTCCTACCATGACAAGCCAGTCTAGGATAGGCTTATAAGAAATATTAGGTCGTTTATAATAATGAGAGAGAGAGAGAGAGAGAGAGAGAGAGAGAGAGAGAGATTGAATCGCGATAAAAAATAAAATACAAAAGAGAATGTCATGTGCATAAGAGACAACAACTAGAATAAAGAGCAAATACGGTCATTAGAAGAAACCTCAAGTTGTGTGATTTATTTACCTCGACACATGTGATCATAACTATAAATTTTAGTAAATCCTAAAAGGTATTCTAAAGTCAATTCAGTATATACTAAAATGATTTTAGTATATATCTATATACTAACATCGTTTTAGTATAAGTATATACTGAATTGACTTTAGAATACCCTTAAATAATTTTGGCATACTAGTATATGAAAATCATTTTAGGATACCCTAAAATCAATTTAGGGTATGCTAAAATGTAATTTAGTATATACTGAAATCATTTTAGGATATACTAAAATCGATAGTTATGACCCTGATTCCGCGCCATAGAGGTCAAAATTTTTTTTTGTGGGGATAGTTAAGTACTTGCTAGACTGGATCACAATCGCAATATTAAGTATGTTACACATATGCCAATATAACGACCGGGACGAGCTTGAACGTTACATTGAACTAACTTACAAAATCGGAGGTATTTCTAAACCAAACGTCGTCTATTGGCGAGCTTTTTAATTTTGGCGTCCCAGCAGACGCCCCTCACATAATGAATTATGAGATCAATCTCTCGAGAGTGTTATCATAAAATCATAACTAATTATACTTATTCAAACTTCAATATTTATTTTTCAATGTATTTTTTTTTCTAAGTAAACAAAAAGTTCTATATAAGTAATAATTTAAAAAGAAATGATGTTCAAACAATATTGTCAGTTACTGTTAACGCGGCTCTGTCTATTAAATTATCTCTAGAAATGGCTATTTCATCGGCAGCAGCTATATATAGAAAATGTGTTTCTGCTTCTGAAAAAAAGGAAAATGATTTATATGTTTATTTTGTTAGCATGAGGTAAGCAGAAGACCAACTAAAAAGTATTTACAATAATTGACTAGTATTTCAAAAGAAAGTTTAATTTAAAATTTTTTTTTGAAGATATGAGATTGACTTTCTTCTATTGTATAATGATTTATCAAATTTATGATGCAATGAGATTTTTAACTCTTTTTTTTTTTAACACAATTAATAAATCTGAGATTTTATTTACTTCGGGGTCGAATGTTTTTCAGTTTGGGATTTATGGATTGATCCTTTCGGGATCCTGGCATTCTATTTCGAATTTTGGGATGTCGGGATTTAAATTTCTTCGCTATTTCATGTTTTTAAGCCCTTGATTTCGGGATAAAGACCCCCTCATCATGTATATGTATGGGGGATGGGGAAGGAGGAGTCCTGATTCCGAAATCCCAGGCTTTAAAACACGAAATCCCGAGGTCCCGATATTTAAATAAAGTAAATCCCGACATCCCGAATCCGAAAAAGAAAAAAAAATCCGGATCCTAATACTAATTCATATTTGTTTATGATTATATGATAAATGTTTTGAAACAATAAATTATTTAATTCTTTAATTTTGACAGTGCACACTTTCATAGTACGTCCCAAAAGTCAATCATTAAATTCCACTCTTTACAAAGAACCTACAAAAATAACAAATTAACTATATTGCTGGTAGAAAAAGACAGACATTTTTTGAGAAATAAGGCATTTTGCCGGTTTGAATCAATTTAATCAGAGCCGGCAAAACAGCCACTGCCAATTAAAATCTTTTACCTGAATTGACCAGATAATTTCCGATCAAATTCTATACCTGCTGTAGTTTTCAAGCTATCATTTTTATATTAGAACTTTATTTTAAAGAATAGGTATTTGATTAGATTTGTTCTTAATGACTACAGAAGAACAAGTAGCGTATCATCAATGTTACAGGCACTAAACTGGAAGACACTACAGGAAAGAAGAGCTCAGTGTAAGGTCATCATGTTCTACAGAGTAGTACATGAACTGATTGCAGTACCAACAACAAATTTACAGCCAGTAATATCAACAGTAAGAGGACACAATGAACGATTCCTCGTTCTTTATGCCAGGACTCAAGTATATCGTCACTCTTTTTTCCCAGATACCATCAGAATCTGGAATGGACTGCCACAACACATACTTAGTAAGCTGCACAACCTTTGAATCATTCAAAAGGTGTGTGCAAGTGATCAAGCTTCGATAGATGTACAACCTTGTTTTTATCGTAATTTAAAAAAAAATCACCGTTTTCACTGTAGATAATCCGCACTTACTGCACATTTGTTGTTCTCACATCGAACATGCACATAAAACAGTACGATAATACTCCCCAGGGAGGCCTGTACTATAAAGAAAGAAGGAGGTAACATATTAGAATGATGAAGAATATTCATAAAAAAATTGATTAATTGCTTATAGCTCAAAAACTCGTGAGAGAGTATGGCTACTAGCTACTAGTAATACATGGAGCGTAGTACCAGGAGCCAGGATAAGTACTTGCTAACAAATGCCATTGACAATTATGAATCATTTTATAGCACAACAAACATGGAGTAAATTAATGATCTAAAACTCTTCCAAAAGTTGTCAATGTTTTAAAATGCGTCTTTAGGAAATGTTACCATAAATATATATGAGGGTAGTAATGCTGTTGTTGGACAATTATATATATTTGAGTCATAATTTAACTTCTTTATAAAGTTTTTGACTGTTCTAGTTATTGCATTTGTTTATTTGCCTTACATAAAACTATTATTGTCGGAAGTATATGATAAAGCGATTAATACATGGACTTTTCCATATCAGCCTGCATGGGTATCATCCCTCGACCCATATCAGTCGAAACTGTACGGACTTCAAAAATGAGAATAAGCAATGTCAGTTGAAAAAAGTACGGTCCAGTGGCGGATCACAAACTTTTCATTTAGAGGGGGGTCATGATGAAAATTCAGTGATTCCCTATATAATCATCCATTTTTTCCCCCAAAAGGGTGGGGGGTTGGTTGGTTGTACAGCTGTAAATTTTGCCACATGATGTCTAGCATGAAATTGATTGAAGTGAAGAAACTCTTTAATAAACAAGAAAAGCATAATCAAGGACAATCAATAATCTTATATTATAGTTTTCAAGCTGGATTGAGTCAATCAGTCACTTCTAAAAAAAAGAGGGTGTTCTAACTTGTAGTTTTTCAAATTAACTACATTTCACAATTTAAAAAATAGAAATTCATGCAACGAATGAAAGATATACGTGAACAAATTAAAAAATTGTGTTTACACTTCAAGAATTTACATTTCACAAATCAAGAATTGAATAATTATGGCGGACGTTCCCTTCTATAATACAGGAGCTTTAATATTAAAAGTTGGGGCTATGCTGGATGTTAATGTAAGCAGTCAAGCTCAGCTATTAAAATTGTAGATGTTAAACCAGATACCTCGTTTAGGAAGAATGTCCCATTCTCTGCACATTAAAACCTTTGTAGTACATGTATTTCACTCTTCCATGGCAGGGCCGTAACTAGTCTCTGTTAATAGTGAGGCGAAATCTGTTTTGGCGAGGGGTCTTGGGGCCGATGAAGGCCACAAGAAGCTCTGAGAAACATAACGCAAAATCGTGCATTCTGAAAGGTTCTCGCTCTCTTTCTGATATTGAAAAAAAACAAATGTATTGCCATATGGCATTTTACATTGAAGGGTTAAACTTGCATTAAGTCATGTACTGACTTTGGTGATTATTTATGACTACCGGTAGGTTTTAATATAGTGACAGTGCAGTATTATACTTTAAGTACTAGTACTGCTTAGATCGACACTAGGGAACATCTTGACCTTGTTTTGTGGTATTAATGATCCTTTTGTTATTGCAGACCGTCATGCAACTATCAAGATGAAGAACAGGAATAAATACTTTGACCATTTATCATTTGTATTTGTTCTATATATGCATTGACTCTGTGTGTCACAATGCGATTAGGTCCCATGCACGTTTACTCCATATTCCTTTATTTTCTATTAAATGGTCTGAACACGACTTAATGCAAGTTAAACCAACATTCTTTTTTTTTCAAATGATTTGATGCCGGAAAATATGTGGTCTTACTTTAATTTGAACCATGTCAGCTATCTAGTTTTATCCACAGGCGCTTGGCACAATCCATACTAAGAAAAAATTAGTATTTTCTCTGAGTCATTTAAATCACTCGAAACTAGGTGAGACATACACAGGCGTGATAGATATGTATTATAAATATAGAAAATTGAATATTTTAATCGACAAAAATAGCTTTATCATATACCAAAGCGCCTGTGGTTTAATATACAAAAAGGTATAGTTTTATATTCTTTGATATCAAGTTCTATTCGATCTCCATTCTATCTCCATGCACAAACGACCATTTCTTCTGGTGTCTAGCAGCATCGTATATTCTCAGTCAAATATTTCCCCGCACAATGATTATGTCTGGATATCGGTGGACATGCAACATCATGTGCACACGTTTACAAATGAAAATCAATGCTCAGACTATAGTCATAAAGTAGGACATTAAATGAACAAAAGATAAACCCGGGACACAGAAGTACAAACAATAAACCATCAACTCTGGAAAACAAAAGTAGAAAAGAAACATGGATAACGAAAAACATGCATTGTTAGCTAATCTAATTCCCGAGCAAGGCGTTAACATCAGAGAGTAAGGAAAACTTGCTTCTTGCACAAGACACTTTCCGTGAAAACAATTTGATATGAAGACGATCTTTTGTTGGAGGGTTGTTGTTTTTTTTAAATTTCCAACATGAGGTATTTGCCTCATTTGCCTCAATGTAAATACGGCCCTGCATGGTGCCATTGTATTTCGGAAGGCAACATATTTTTAAAATTTCAACGACTTTTATTTAAAACGGTCCTATTACATAAAACAAATAATGGAGATTGTAGAAGTTCTTACTGAAGTCATATAAAAAAAATCGGTCTTTACGAGCTCTATTTTTTTTTAGATTGAAACTCCAACTAGTGGTAGTCCCGTTAATAAACGTAAAATAGGTCCAATCCATCATTTCCGTAGTACGATACAAGTAACATATCTACAGTATTCATTCTTGATTCAAATAATGCGTGCAATATTTAGCACTCCAGACGTTATGTCTCCTGTGTGTGTTTCTAAAGTGAAGCTCGAAACCTAAAATTTAATTAAAAAAACCTCTGATAACTAGTTTATGATTTGAATGCTTTTAAAATACCAGACTCAGTCTATGGAAGAAGCGTATCGATAAAAACTTTTCTTATATCAATGAGCGATATTGTCTAATATCAATTGTAAATATGCAGACATTCCATGCGGAAAATGTTGTTTTCGGCAACGAAAAATTAAGGAAATACTAACTTTAAAGCTTATTGTTCGAATATAAACAACAATTGAGTCTAAATATACTTTCAGAAGTTTGTTAGAAGCTAACGTTTATGTTCGTGTAAAATTTGAAGTGCTGTGTTTTTCTCAGTATATACATAAATAAACAATGCGATACTTTTAAAATATCAATGCGATACTTTTAAAATATCATAGCGGTGTTTTTGTAATATAGATATTAGTAATTATTAGTATCAATATTTGACTGCTGTATCCATATTTTGACAATTTTACCTATTAAGGGTGTTTTGTTCATGCATCGTTGTAAATATGACAGAATTTGATGATACTGTCATACATGTGACAGGTTTAGCGCAATATAACAAGGTTCTATCCACCATTTTCAAATTGAATATGCCAGTACCGATGGGGTTTAATAATTTAAACAATGTCGTAATCAAATAGCTAAGTATCAAAATCATTGTTCTCATATATATAACATTTAGCAAATTTATAATGAACGCACCGAAATAATATATATCAGATATGCTCGCAACCATGCATGGAAGACTTTCTTTATTGAAAACAACAAAACTTACTTTTGACAAAGATGAATCAAACTGTCCTCGTTCAGATTGATTCGACAAAATTTGGCCTGTGCATTTTTGAATCTCCTTTTTTTATACAAATTAGACTGTTGGTTTACCTGTGTGAGTGGTTTATCACTAGTAATTTTTTGGTTCCTATATAGCGTGGTGTTCGCTGAGAGTCAAGGCTCCGTGTTTAAGGCCCTACTTTGATCTATAATGGTTTACTTAAAACAAACCATTGCTTTGATGGAAAGTTCTCTCATTCGAACTCATGCACCATCTTCTTAATATATCTATAAATCTTATATCAGATAAACCCCTTATAAATAACTGCTTTCCTGTCCTTCAAAACGTCATTTGGGTGCTGAATCTTTTGTTAAGTGCAATATGAACAAACACACTTCTAAAGCTTTTAAAGGAAACGACAGTTATGATGGTACAAGAACGATTACGTCAATAAAAATACAAAAAAAAACCAACAGCACTGAACGATCTAAATGTATAAATATAGAAAAAATATAAATATAACGTCAATAGACATTTACATCTTATTCATTTGTTTCTAAACATTTTGTTTAGTATCATTGAAGAAATGAACATGCGATACGGATTGTTATTTATACGATCGATTGATTACTAGTCAAAAACGCAAGTCAAATTTCTGTGGTAACTAAGCAACGGAATGCCATCACGGTCATCGCGATGTAAAAGAGCGTCCCGGCGGCGAGCTAATTATGTTCATAGTGATATCGATTTACCAACGGGGAAAGTCTTTGTTATAAAAAAAGAACTGTTTTCCTTCACAATATTTTTTCTATGTTTATAATAAATACATTTTCTGTTTGACAAGATTTTTGATTTTCGTTGTATCTGAAGTTGTTATAGTCTGAGGCTACTCATTTGGTATCTTCAAAGTTCGGGACATCAGCATTTGTACATTTTAATTTGTTTGGAATATTTATTTTACCATTTGAATATTTATTGTTATTTGGAGCTGTATTGGATTGGACTGTTTGAAAGAATTTTTTTTTAAGTAATGGTATGTATGGTCCGCAACGAAGTTGTCGGTGCCATATAGCTTTACCCGTGTTCGAAATTCCGTAAATCCGAAAATCCGTACTTTCGAAATTCCGTCATTCTGAAATTCCGTCATTCCGTAACAAAACAATTATACCGAGTTTTTTTTTAACGGCCTTCAGATATTGGGCTGATTTTTGTTATGTGAGTTAACCATGATGAGTAACAGATGAAGTTTAAGTTTTGTTCTGCTTGGCTAATTTTTGCCGAAATTACGGGCTATGGACTTTGATAAATTGTTGAAAATCTCAGTTATACAGAGACTTTTTTTCTAAATGCTTTCAGAAATTGGACTGTTTTTTTTGTATGTGAGCTAATTATGATGATTTGCAGATGAAATTTAGAATTGTTTTGCTCTGCTAATTTTGGCCAGGGTTAACAACTTCGAAAATTGTTGAAAATCACAGTTATACTGACTCTTTTTCTATACGCGAGATTTTGAGCTGATTTTTGACATGTGAGACTACCATCATGTTTGTGTCCACAGTTTGTTATTGAAATTGCAGATTTTTCAACATTTTAAGACGGGACAATTCGTGTTGCTTTGACATATCTACATCTAGTTTGTGTCTGTTGCGATAGGCTATAGCAGTGTGGATAGGCTATAGCAGTATGACCCCAAGGGCAGATCCAGTCGTTTTCAAAAGGGGGTTCCAAACCTAGGATAAGCCAAGGGGGTGGGGTCCAACCATATGTCCCAATTCAAATGCGTTGATCGGCCACTGGACCTATATTACAATCTAATAGGTTGGTAGTCTATTTGCAACCGCATTTAAATTCCACCTTTTTTTTTTATTTATCCTCGATTGCATCATCACTTCAAACATAATCAGTCGGTTAAACCATGTGATTGAAAACAATAGACTGAACAGGTTGTTTACACTTTCAAATATCAATAGGGTCAAGCAACATTTTTAAAATGATAAGATCGTGTAAGCGTTAACAGTCTATGGAAGAAGCGTATCGATAAAAACTTTTCTTATATCAATGAGCGATATTGTCTAATATCAATTTTATACATGCAGACATTTCATGCGGAAAATGTTGTTTTTGGCAACGAAAAATTAAGTAAATACTAACTTTTAAACTTATTGTTCAAATATAAACAACAATTGAGTCTAAATATACATTCAGAAGTTAGCTAAACGCTAACGTTTATGTCCGTGTAAAATTTGAAGTGCTGTGTTTTTCTTATATACATAAATAAGCAATGCGATACTTTTAAAATATCAATGCGATACTTTTAAAATATCATAGCGGTGTTTTTGTTATATCAATATTAGCACTTATTAGTATCAATATTTGACTGCTGTACCCATATTTTTACAATTTTACCCATTATGTCTGTTTTGTTCACGCAACGTTATAAATATGACAGAATTTGATGAGACTGTCATACACGTGAGAGGTTAAGCGCTATAAAACCAGGTTCAATCCACCATTTTCAAAATGTAAAAATGCCAGTACCGATGTGGTTTAATAAACAATGTCGTAATCAAATAGCTATCAAATTATTGTTCACATACGATATAACATTATTTTTTAGCAATTTTATAATGAACGGATCGAAATAATATATATCTGATATGCTCGCAATGCATGCATGTAAGACTTTCTTTATTGATAAAAATGAAACTAACTTGTGATAAAGATGAATCATACTGTTCTCGTTCAGATTGATTCGACAAAATCTGACCTGTACTTTTGAATCTCCTTTTTTATACAAATTAGACCGTTGGTTTTCCTGTTTGAATGGTTTAACACTAGTATTTTTTTTTGTTCCTATATAGCGTGGTGCTTGTTGTGAGCCAAGGCTCCGTGTTTAAGGCCCTACTTTGATCTATAATGGTTTACTTGAAACAAATCATTATACTTTGTGGAAAGTTGTCTCATTCGAACTCATGCACCATCTTCTTATATCTATAAATCTTTAAAATATCCCTTTATAAATAACTGCTCTCTAGACCTCCAAAAACGTCATTTGGGTGCTGAATCTTTTGTGCAGTGCAATATAAACTAGTACACTTCTTAAGCTTTAACGGTAACGACAGTTATGATGGTACAAGAACGATTACGTCAATAAAAATATCAAATACAATGTAAACAGCACTGAAAGATCAAAATTTATAATGCTAGTATGACGTCGATTTGTGAACAACACTGTGACAAAATTCTCGATAGATCTAAACTTAGCGCAGACTCAGAGGTATACATAATAATTGCTGGTATGTACAATATACTTTCCGCGTAAATATACATGCATTGGAACGTATTTGCAGACCAGACCCTTTGCCGATTTTATTGTTTTAAAAAGTGCAATTAAAAAAAAAATTAACTATTATTCTTATTTGGATGCATAATAAAAAGAAGTAATGCATAATAAAAAGAAGTAATGCATAATAAAAAGAAGTAATGCAGACTCGGACTTCTCTTGAACTGAATTTTAATGTGCGTATTGTTACGCGTTTACTTTTCTACATTGGTTAGAGGTATAGGGGGAGGGTTGAGATCTCACAAACATGTTTAACCCCGCCGCATTTTTGCGCCTGTCCCAAGTCAGGAGCCTCTGGCCTTTGTTAGTCTTGTATTATTTTAATTTTAGTTTCTTGTGTACAATTTGGAAATTAGTATGGCGTTCATTATCTCTAAACTAGTATGTATATTTGTTTAGGGGCCAGCTGAAGGACGCCTCCGGGTGCGGGAATTTCTCGCTACATTGAAGACCTGTTGGTGACCTTCTGCTGTTGTTTTTTTTTAAATGGTCGGGTTGTTGTCTCTTTGACACATTCCCCATTTCCATTCTCAATTTTACTTGTAAGAGCTCGGAGAAATCAATATGATAAAATTCGAAAATCACGGCCCCATCCATGTGTAAATTTCCAACAATCTATGGCTTTCCTGAATTATTTCTAAAATATAGAAAATACGTATACACATTTGGATTCGAGCGTCACTGATGAGTCTTTTGTAGACGAAACGCGCGTTTGGCGTTTACATCTTATCTATTTGTTTTCTAAACATTTTTTTTTAGCATTCATTGTAGAAATGAATTTATAACAAGCGATACGGATTGTTATTTTGCACTAAGAAATGTAAGCGTATTTATACGATCGGTTACTAGTCAAAAACTAAGGTCAAATCTCTGGTAACAATACAGCGAATGTCCTCGCGGTTGTCGCGATGTAAAAACATTAACGGTACCTATTTTCCTGCACCAGATGCGCATTTCGACAATACACGTCTCTTCAGCGATGCTCGTAGCCAAAATATTTGAAATCCAAAGCTTATATAAAAGATGAAGAGCTATAATCCAAAAGGTTCAAAAAGTATAGCCAAATCCGTGAAAGGAATCAGAGCTTTGCATGAGGGAGATACATTCCATAATTTATAATAATTTCTAAAAATTTTCTACAGAAAATTTAAATAACACAAAAAATCCGTATTTACATGCCAGTACCAGTACCAAGGTACTGGCTACTAGGCTGGTGATACCCCCTTGACAGCAAAGACATCGACCCAGTGGAAGTAATAACATTAACGGTCCCAATTTTCATGCACTAGATGCGCATTTCGACAATACAGTGTCTTTGAAGTGATGCTCGTTGCCAAAATATTTGAAATCCAAAGCTTATATAAAAGAGGGAGAGCTATAATCCAAGGTCCAAAATATATAGCTAAATTTGTAAATAATCGTACATGGTGATAATAAATACAGTTTCTGTTTCACAAGATTTTTGATTGCATCATCACTTCAAATAGAATTTGTCGGTTAAAGTATGTGATTGCAAAACAATAGACTGAACAGGTTGTTAACACTTTCAAATATCAATAGGGTCAAGCAACATTTTAAAAATGATAAGATCGTTTAAGCGTTAATTTTGTTACAGAAACGAAATTTTAGTGGTATTGATCATCAAACATTAAGCCGGTCATGAAATAAGTTTGTGAATTATGTTTGCGGTTCTTTTGGCATGCATTGTGACGTGTCATCGTATTAATTATATATTAGAAAACTATAGCAGTTATATTAGAAAAGTATCGCATTCATAAATTTTTGATATTAAAAAAATATCGCTATGACATAAGACAAACATCGCATTGATATTTTAAAATATAGCAGTATTTTTGACTTATAGGCGATTTTGGCTTATCCAACAATTTAATTCATCTCGATTGCATTCCACATAATTTGCTACATGACATTAATTGAATTTGTACATCTACAAATGATAAATCGTGCATTTATGTCTCATTTATTCAACAATTCAATTTTCTCGTTTAAATACATCTTGCTTGGTATAACTTTAATATAATTCATGGAAATTATACAGCAGACGTATGTCTTGTTAAATGTCAGCCTGTTTTAAGAAAAGAATCATTACTTTATACCGAGAAATCTTCGTTCCTTCATAAAAATGTAAACATTCGTCTGAGATTTCCCACAATGCAACTCGTTGATATAAGACAATATCGCTCATTGATATAAGAAAAGTTTTTATCGTATCGCACCTTCCATAGACTGGTTAATTTTGTTACAGATACGAAATTTTAGTGATATTGATCCTCAAACATTATGCATTGTGACGTGTCATCGTATTAATTTTATGTTAGAAAACTATGGCAAGCCGTTTTGCTATTTATTCTTACTTCAAGATAACTCATAAACTTTATAAGATATCTTATATAGTTTATAAGATATCTCATATAGTTTATAAGATATTTTATATAGTTTATAAGATATCTTATATAGTTTATAAAAGAGGGACGAAAGATACCAAAGGGACAGTCAAACTCGTAAATCTAAAACAAACTGACAACGCCATGGCTAAAAATGAAAAAGACAAACAGAAAAACAAAAGTACACATGACACAACATAGAAAACTAAAGAATAAACAACACGAGCCCCACCAAAAACTAGGGGTGATCTCAGGTGCTCCGGAAGGGTAAGCAGATCCTGCTCCACATGCGGCACCCGTCGTGTTGCTTATGTGATTACAAATCCGGTAAATAGTCTAATTCGGTAGGTCAAATTCATGAAAGGGAAGGGGATTGTAGTTACGACGTAAGGAACATATCCGATATCATTTGTGAAACGGTTATTCCATAACGGTCAACCAACTCGTGATGGCGTCCGTAAAATTTACGAAGGGATGATTTCAACTTCACCATTTGGAACTCTTGGTTTAATAGCTTCCTTGTGAGCAGTAACCCTCTATCAAGAAAATCATGATAGGAAATGCAAGCACGGGAATATCGTATCAATTGGGAGATATATACCCCGTATGCAGGTGCTGCTGGAATGTTGCTACTTAGAAATGGAAAGTTCACAATTGGAAAGCTGAAATCATCTCTTTTGTCGTAAAGTTTTGTTTTCAACCGACCCTCATTGTCAATTTCTATATGTAAGTCAAGATATGAAGCCGACTTAACTGTATCTGTAGTATCCTTTATCTCCAATTCGATGGGATAGATGCGATCCACATAGTCACCAAATTTTGAATTGTTTAGTGAAAGCACGTCATCTATATAGCGGAAAGTAGGGTTAAAGGATATTGCTAACTTCTTATCTTTCTTTCTAAGAAGTTCCTGCATGAATTCAGCCTCATAATAATAAAGAAACAAGTCAGCAAGTAGAGGGGCACATTTGTTCCCATTGGGATGCCGACAGTCTGTTGAAAAACACGTCCTCCGAACGTAACAAATATGTTGTCAATCAAGAAATCAAGCATCTTGATAATATCGGTTTCAGAGAATTTTTTGTTTGAATCAGAATGATTCTTTACAAAGTATGATTTATCCCTCCCTAAGACAAGATACTTGTATCTACGTTGGCCATTCTTTTTTATGAAGCAAAGTAATACCAACTCTTTTAATTTGTCTTTTAGTTTGGAATGTGGAATACTTGTGTAAAGAGTAGAAAAGTCAAATGTTTTTATACTGTTACAAGATGAAAGAGAGTTAGATTGTATGTACTCTAAAAGATCTTTGGAATTTTTAAGTATCCACATCTGATTCACCCAACCTCTAGAATAGGCAGTTTCACAATAACTTTGAAGCCCGTCTTTGATTGCTGATAAAATGGATGTTAATAATTTAGAAAGGGGTGTCGTGGAGCACTTGGAAGACCCAGCAATATACCGTTGTTTGTAAGGACACTTATGTAGTTTAGGTATCCAATATAGTGATGGAAGATCCAGTTCTTCATCTTTGGTTGAAATACCAAAGGAACAAAGAACAGACCTATGATTATCCAGGATTTCCTCTTTGGTAAGTGTCGTGAGGGTATATGTTGGGTTTCCAAGTGAATTGTCTATACCTAATTCGTTTATCAAGTAATTAATGTATTGACTTTTACAGATAAAAACGATGTTATTTGGGGCTTTGTCTGCGGGGACAACAACATATTCATCATGGAGGTCAGATAGGTGTTTAGCAACATTTGGATCTTTGAAGATTGACGTAGCATGGGCATTGATGGACCCATTCAGTTTCTTAATTCTGATTTGTATTAACGACCTCACTGCCTTAATCCATTCGGATAGAGTGTCTACGTCTTCCTTCTCGCGCTTAGCCCATTGCCTGGCATAATCCTCGACTGAATCCATCAAAATTTTAAAGTTGTGTTTCCAATTGATGGTTTTAGGCTCACGATATTTCGGACCTTTCGATAACACGTTTCGTAGAGAAGTGTTATTAACAATGTTAAGGTCACCGGTAATAACGTGGCCAGCAGGATTATATGTGAATTGGGAACTAGCACAAGTGCAATCAGGAGGTTTAGACTTGAAGTCGTCAATATCGAGATCCTGCAAAACGCGTTTGTAATTGAAAATTTTAGTTGCAATAGGTTTGGTATAGGTATAAGAAATTATTGGTACAGACTGGTCTTTGAAATAAGGAGGTATTTTCGATTGAACTAATTTATGATGAAGGATATTGCCTAGGTTGACGCCATCGAGACCTTTGTTGGCAAAGGAAAGATTTAGAAAAGATCTTTTCTCTTTTTCATCTTTTCCAATGCGAACTGGCTTGAAAAGTCTGTGACTAGCAATATCCGAAATTATAGCTTGTAGTTTGTATAAGATATCCTATATAGTTTATAAGGTATATTATATAGTTTATAAGATATCTCATATAATTTATCATATATCTTATATAATTGTCTTTATAAGATATCTCATAAACTATATAAGATATCTTATAAACTATATCAGATATCTTATAAACTATATAAGATATCTTAGATAAAAATTCTTTATAAGATATCTCATATACTTTATAAGATATCTTATAAACTTTAGAAGATATCTTATAAAGTATATAAGATATCTTATAAATTTTAGGAGATATCTTATATAATATATAAGATATCTCATAAAAATGAAATTATATAAGATATCTTATATATTATAGGAGATATCTTATATATTATACGAGATATCTTATAAAGATTATAAGATATCTCCTAAAGTTTATAAGATATCTTATATAGTTTATAAGATATCTTATATAGTTTATAAGATATATTATATAGTTTATCAGATATCTTATATAGTTTATCAGATATCTTATATAGTTTATAAGATATCTTATATATTTTTTTTTATCTCATTCATTCAACAATTCAATTTTCTCGTTTAAATACACCTTGCTTGGTATAACTTAAAATAATTCATGAAAATTATACAGCAGTCTTGTTAAATGTCAGCCTGTTTTAAGAAATCTTCGTTCTTTTATAAAAATGTAAACATTCGTCTGAGATTTCCCACAATGCAACTCGTTGATATTATACAACTTCTTATTAGTCCGAGAACACAATTAATTCGTAGTGAATTTCTTTTAGAACAAAAAGGAAAATTAAAAAAATCCCACCTGCGCTTTCTCAATGAAATTTTTACAGTGTGTTGTACTACTTTTGGGACAAATTATATCAAAATTATAGAAAACTTCATCGCCTCTAACTCAAAATATGGACAATTTTGTGTTTAGGTGTCTTGAAATCTTTTGACAACTTCCGAAGTGCTAATTTTTAACCTTTTTCAGCTGGACCAAACAAATCACTTCTTTCCTGTAAAATTCTGGACCCAATTTTTTACAGTGTAATTTTACCCCCTACTTACAATTTGAGGCATTAAACATGGAGAAATAAATTTGGAAGGGGTATAAAAATTATTGGCAAGTAACCCACTGTTAACACTAGGGACTATATCAATGGACGACAATTGTGGTCTCGGACCTACATATAGCCTTTGTATGAGGTCGATACAGGATATATCAACCCAAAGAAGTATATCGACCTCGGACTTCGTCCTCATGCAATATACTTCTTTCAGGTCAATATATCCTTGTATCGACCTCATACAAAGGCTATATTTGTTATATTATTAATTTCCGACCATATTTGTTTCAAAATCGTCATTTAGGTTTGTTGGAATTTCATAGCTATTACATTGTCTCCTAGACAATAACAACATGCTAGTTGTTATTTCATTAACTTTTCCAGTATTTTTAACATCTTATGTATTTGAAGATTTATTTTCGTCAAATAATTGATCACAGATATCATGTGTTTAAAAACGTTAAACAATATCCTGAAATTCATTACATGACGTCACAAAGTATATCGGTTTTTAGATATTATAAAAAATACCCGTGCGATATGCTATTTGCCGGTCAATATGCATTTTGCTATCCGCCGTTTTCTCTCTACCTTAGAGAATATAGTTTAACATGTGACTATCCCTAAACGAATCAAATTTGTTAAAATATACGAATTAATAATATAAGACAATATCGCGCATTGATATAAGAAAAGTTTTTACCGTATCGCACCTTCCATAGACTGAGACTGACTTGAAAAAAGGAAGACAATTCTGCTCAAAGCCCGCCGTGCAAAAAAAATAAAAATAACTTCTGAAGAACAACGTCTCACTCTTTGGACGTTATAAAGAAAATAGTAAATTGGTCATATATGTGTGATTCATGTTTTTCTATGCTTTACACGTATTTTTCATATGTTATATTATTATTCATCATCATATCACACTAATGACGGACGCATGCCTTATTCAAAATCGAGCACACCGTTTTACCTGCATGCTTTCTAGTTACCGCCATCGTTGGATGTGTTTCGCATTTACAGAAAGGTTAGTTAGTAAATCGGTAGTTTATTATAGTGTCATAACCATATATAATACATCATCATATACAATATAAAAATCTTTAGAACCATATAAGTTATTACATACGGAGGTCTTTCGGAGAGATAAGACATTTTCATTTTTTTTAAACAAAATAATATATGTAGGACTCTAAGTGCGAACGTACTCTAAAGTGCGATGTGTTCGCTTAGTAAGATGGTCTACGACTACGCTAAAGTGCGATGGTGTCAGACACTAAAGGCATTGGCGGATCCAGGAAAAAGGGGGTCCGGGGCTTGGTACCCACTTTTTTGGACGATCAATGCATTTGAATGAGAACATGTGGTTGTAACACCCCTCCCCTTTATCATGTGTTAGGCAGCAACCATTTGATTTTCAGGGGAGGGGCTATGGACTTTTTTGGAAAACAAAGTTGGTTTACATTTTTTTGAGAAAAAAATACTTTGTTTTTGACCCTGAGAAAAAAAAAAATGTTTGTTTCAGCGTCAACTGCCACTATATGTAATAATGCTAAAATTGAAAGAAAAAAATAGTTTTCGATTTGTCGCCAAAAAAATAGATTGTGTTTCGCCGAAAAAAAGAAGGTTTGTCCAGAAAAAAAATCCATAGCCCCCCCCCCAAAAAAATCATCAAATGGTTGCTGCCTTAGGATCCCCTTTTTTAAAATGGCTGGATCTGCCCCTGAAAGTGCGATGGTTTTTACTTTTCAAGTCCGATGATATGACACGCTAACTTCCGATGGCGTAACGCGGATATATATATATATACATGGTTCAGGCAATGGTTTTCTTTTATGACTTTTATAGCTGGGTTTCTATTACTTTCTTGTTTGTTTCATTTATATATATCAAGTCGTAGTCTTTCTCTTTTGAATTGTTTTACACTGGTCATTATATAACCCTGTATGCTGCATGAACGGTGATACCATTAGTCCGACAACCATTATTCCGACAACCATTATTCCGACAGGCCACTATTCCGACAGCCCTTTACTCCGACAGCCCATTACTTCGACAGCCCACTATTCTGACAACCCATTACTCCGACAGCCCATTACTCCCGACAACCCACTATTCCGACAACCCATTACTCCGACAGCCCATTACTCCGACAGTCCACTACTCCGACAACCCATTACTCCGACAGCCCATTACTCCGACAACCCATTACTCCGACAGCCCATTACTCCCGACAGCCCATTACTCCCGACAGCCCATTACTCCGGACAGCCCACTATTCCGATAACCCATTACTCCGACAGCACATTATTCCGGCTAAGCATATATCTTATGTTTATTGGCAACTTATTTTCTCTTAAAAGACCAAATCCATACTCTTTAATATTTGTGGTTGTCCGGTTTGATTCCAATTATTCTTTCCATGCGATATATTTGTCTCAGTATATTAGAGTTGATACACATGCTTATTGCAACTGCTCAGTCCTTTCCCTCGTCCCTCTTTCGTTTTAGTGTGGGTATTTTATTTGTCTTTATATTTCATCGTTTGTGTATCCAATGTCAGTCTGTGCTGTTCTAATTCGTTATTTGTTGGTGTCTTGATCTACATTCTTTCACTTTGATTTTTTGGTCCCCCCTTTCGCGTATCCGGGGGATGTCCTGTGAGGTTTCGCCACTATAAACTACATATATGAATATATCGGAGTTGTGTAACACTACCCGCCCTCTTTGGTCGGAACACGTTCTACCCCTTGTGTCACTCATCTGAGTTTTATTTAAATTGATTTTGTCGCAGAAATAAGGGACTAATTTAGCGTCAAAATGAGAAAAACAAAGAGACAAACACATACCCAGATCCTAAAATAAGAGGACAAATTAATAGGACGAAATATGTGCTCTTACCAAAAACAAATATGACGGACATGAACATTTCGGCAACTTCTATTTAAATATTCATGGGGGAAAGTGATATCGGGCCAGTGACTGTATATGACATAGAAATACACAGTGAACGCACTTAACTGCTCAAATAGAACGAGTGCAGTATACTATAGTAACAAAATCTTAGATAATGTGTGACATTCTTGTCCCGCTTGTGTCTTTGTTAAATCATCTTATTGTAAAAACTTAGGATTATGTATTTTGAGGCAAACTTGACTTTTAATTTAGAGATTGTTTTCAAGAAGAAAAATATTTAGATATCATTGATTTTAAGAAAAGTATCGGTGGCGTGCTCGCCCATTACATTAGGAATTGAAAATGCCAGATACTCCAAAAATCGTATTGTACAGCTCATAAAGTTGAGGAAGAGCGTCATTTTTCAATCGACTTCTTATTACATAATAATTTGAGGGATGAACTCTTTCAGCATATTTCTAGCAATTGTCAGAACTTTAAAAAGTTAGATAAACATGATAAATCTTCGATGTCAACACAAGAAAACTTTACTTTTATGGGAAAACTGATGATTTTATTGTTAGTTCAATTATGTATAATACACGTCTCGATACTGTATAGCAGTATTGTTTATTCAATATTTAGTTTCTTTTCAAGAGTGTAATGAAGGATAAATAAATTGCATTTATTGATTAATATAACCCCCAAGGGCGACTGGGGAAACAAAAACAGAAACTCTTTGAGGGGTTCGTAGGCGGCCTGTTGCAAGGCAAAATTTCTGTCCCTATCCAGTATACCCTCATTTTCCAGTGGCAGTCCAAATTTCCCCGACCATAATCCCGAATGGCCTCTATTATGACAAGACCTACCTATTGTTTGTATTGTTAATTTGTTCTCGTCCTGAACATGCATGAAATACTTGCCACTGGACGTTAAGCAACCATCAATCAATCAGTTGATTATGATAAATTATGTACCACATCTTTGATTTTGAATAGCATAAAGAAGATAAAGGAAAGATGTGTTAAGAGTGCCAATGAGACAACTCTCCATCATATTCACAATTTATAAAAGTAAACAATTAAAGGTCAAAGTATGACCTTCAACAAGGAGCCTAGACTCACACCGAACAGCAAACTTTAGAGGCCCTCGAAATTAATAGTGTTAAACCATTTCAACTGGAAACACAACGGTCTAATCTATATAAAAAAATCATTTCTGCATGATTTTTGTTTTTTCAATACAAGTGCGGACACAGATCAATGTGGAAGTATGTTTGACCGTGTTTACTTACAAAAGAAGTTCTGTTTTTGCCCAAAGGGTTCCATATTAAACTGTGCTTCTTATTAGCTAACCTTAACCAAACATTAACCATAAGAAGTATTGTTTATTCAATATTTAGTTTATTTCAAGATTGCCACAGAGGAGACATAATTGCATTTATTTGATTATGATAAATAATGTTCCACATCTTTGACTTTGAATAGCATGCAGAGGAAAACAAGGTTCATTTCTGCATGATTTTTTGTTTTTTTTTCAATACAAGTGTGGACACAGATCAGTGTGGATAGTATATTTTGATGTTCGTCAATTTAATCTGACAAAAGGAGTTCTGTTTTTCCCATAGGGTTCTTTATTTAACCGTCTTCAGAGAGTGTCACGCTCTTTGCATGTGAAGAACCCATGCAAAAACTCTTTGAGAGGTCCGTAGGCGGCCTGTTGCAAGGGAAAATTTCTGTCCCTATCCAGTTTACCCTCATTTTCCAGTGGCAGTCCAAATTTACCCGACCATAATCTCGAATGGCCTCTATTATGACAAGACCTACCTATTTTTTTGTGTTGTTAATTTGTTCTCGTCCTGAACATGCATGAAATATTTGCCACTGGACGTTAAGCAACCATCAATCAATCAATTGATTATGATAAATTATGTACCACATCTTTGATTTTGAATAGCACAAAGAAGATAAAGGAAAGGTGTGTTAAGAGTGCCAATGAGACAACTCTCCATCATATTCACAATTTATAAAAGTAAACAATTAAAGGTCAAAGTATGACCTTCAACAAGGAGCCTAGACTCACACCGAACAGCAAATTTTAAAGGCCCTCAAAATTAATGGTGTTAAACCATTCCAACTGGAAACACAACGGTCTAATCTATATAAAAAAATCATTTCTGCATGATTTTTGTTTTTTTCAATACAAGTGCGGACACAGATCAATGTGGAAGTATGTTTGACCGTGTTTACTGACAAAAGAAGTTCTGTTTTTGCCCAAAGGGTTCCATATTAAACTGTGCTTCTTAACAGCTAACCTTAACCAAACGTTAACCATAAGAAGTATTGTTTATTAAATATTTAGTTTATTTCAAGATTGCCACAGAGGAGACATAATTGCATTTATTTGATTATGATAAATTATGTTCCACGTCTTTGACTTTGAATAGCATGCGGAGGAAAACAAGGTTCATTTCTGCATGATTTTTTGTTTTTTTCAATACAAGTGTGGACACAGATCAGTGTGGATAGTATATTTTGATGTTCGTCAATTTAATCTGACAAAAGGAGTTCTGTTTTTCCCATAGGGTTCTTTATTTAACCGTCTTTAGAGAGTGTCACGCTCTTTGCACGTGAAGAACCCTTGCAAAAACTCTTTGATAGGTCCGTAGGCGGCCTGTTGCAAGGGAAAATTTCTGTCCCTATCCAGTTTACCCTCATTTTCCAGTGGCAGTCCAAATTTACCCGACCATAATCTCGAATGGCCTCTATTATGACAAGACCTACCTATTTTTTGTGTTATTAATTTGTTCTCGTCCTGAACATGCATGAAATATTTGCCACTGGACGTTAAGCAACCATCAATCAATCAATTGATTATGATAAATTATGAACCACATCTTTGATTTTGAATAGCATAAAGAAGATAAAGGAAAGATGTGTTAAGAGTGCCAATGAGACAACTCTCCATCATATTCACAATTTATAAAAGTAAACAATTAAAGGTCAAAGTATGACTTTCAACAAGGAGCCTAGACTCACACCGAACAGCAAACTTTAAAGGCCCTCAAAATTAATAGTGTTAAACCATTTCAACTGGAAACACAACGGTCTAATCTATATAAAAAAAAATAATTTCTGCATGATTTTTGTTTTTTCAATACAAGTGCGGACACAGATCAATGTGGAAGTATGTTTGACCGTGTTTACTGACAAAAGAAGTTCTGTTTTTGCCCAAAGGGTTCCATATTAAACTGTGCTTCTTAACAGCTAACCTTAACCAAACGTTAACCATAAGAAGTATTGTTTATTCAATATTTAGTTTATTTCAAGATTGCCACAGAGAAGACATAGTTGCATTATTTGATTATGATAAATTATGTTCCACATCTTTGACTTTGAATAGCATGCGGAGGAAAACAAGGTTCATTTCTGCATGATTTTTTGTTTTTTTCAATACAAGTGTGGACACAGATCAGTGTGGATAGTATATTTTGATGTTCGTCAATTTAATCTGACAAAAGGAGTTCTGTTTTTCCCATAGGGTTCTTTATTTAACCGTCTTTAGAGAGTGTCACACTCTTTGCACGTGAAGAACCCTTGCAAAATCTCTTTGGGAGGTCCGTAGGCGGCCTGTTGCAAGGGAAAATTTCTGTCCCTATCCAGTTTACCCTCATTTTCCAGTGGCAGTCCAAATTTACCCGACCATAATCTCGAATGGCCTCTATTATGACAAGACCTACCTATTTTTTGTGTTGTTAATTTGTTCTCGTCCTGAACATGCATGAAATATTTGCCACTGGAAGCAACCATCAATCAGTCAATCCCTTTCGAGTTCATCCGTCACAGGCAAAAACTCGTCAATTATGCACGCCTTTATGACGTCATTTACCAGATAGAGGGGCTCGCCTGTATCCCTGCACTATTTTCGTTCATCAAGCGTCTTAGTGATCTTCTTTGTGCAGGATAAACTAGAAATAATGGTTGCTCTGTAGGTACTTACTGACAATTCCCTAATGACAGCAGTGTTGATTGTCAATTTTGAAAATTCAATTTGCCGAATAATTCGTACAATATAGAATTATAGTTTTCCAACCACTTGCTCAACATTGGAAGGAAGTGACGACGCCCCTAAACGCACAAATGACGGTGATAAAGGCGCGTATAATTGACGAGTTTTTTCCGGTGACGGATGAACTCGAAAGTGGTCTATTGATTATGATAAATTATGTACATCTATTATTTTGAATAGCATGGAGAGGAAAACATTAGAAGATATAGGAAGATGAGATAAGAGTTTCAATGAGACAACTCTCCATCCAAGTCACAATTAATAAAAGTAAACCATTTAAGGTCAAGGTACAGCCTCCAACAAGCAGTCTAGGCTCACACTGAGAAGCAAACTATAAAGGGACTCAAAATTTAACTAGATATCATTGAGATGGGAGCCATCTCTGTGGGCCCCGCTGTCAATAACGTGGGGTAAATAAGTTGTATGGATAATCTGATATGAAGCATTATTTGAAGTTATTACATAGACACAATTTGTTAAAAACAACAAACAGATGGACAGACCGACGGACTGATCTTTGACCTAGGATGCATACATTATGACACATTCTCTGGTGTTGGTTTATATATATGCTAAGTTGAAAATGTTTGTCAGGTATAAAGTATGAAATAATAACAGCTGTCCTCTCAAAATATAGTGTGGATCAAATTTGTTAGGGATGGACAGACCAACAGACAGACAGACAGACAGACAGACCTTTGACCTAGGAAGTGGTACATACATCATGACACACCCTCTGGTGTTGGTTAAAATGGATGTCAAGTATATTTAAAATCATAACAGTTCTCAAGATATAGAGCAGACACAATCTTCACAACAGGACACGGGGTTGTCAACTGAAACCAAAGTTTTTTTACGTTGACCTTTGACCTAGGAAGTTGTACATATATCATGACACGCCCTCTGGTGGTGGTTAAAATGGATGTCAAGTATAAACTTTGAAATCATAAGGGTTATCTAGATATGGAGCGGACACGATCTTCACCACAGGACACAGGGTTGTCAACTGAAACCAAAGTTTTTGACCTTGACCTTTGACCTAGGAAGTTGTACATACATCATGACACACCCTCTGGTGTTGGTTAATAATCTTGTTAAGTATTAAATATAAAATCATAATGGTTATCTAGATATGGAGCGGACACGACCTTCGCCAAAGGACACAGAGTTGTCAACTGAAACCAAAGTTTTTGACCATGACCTTTGACCTAGGAAGTTGTACATACATCATGACACACCCTCTGGTGTTGGTTAAAATGGATGTCAAGTATAAACTTTGAAATCAAAACGGTTCTCACGATATAGAGTGGACACTAAAGTGTTACGAACGGACGGACGGACTGACGGAAGGACAGACAGAGGTAAAACAGTATTCCCCTTTTTTTAAAGTGGGGGTATAATTAAGTATATGGATGGAAGCAATTTTAGGAAACCATACAGACTTCAAAAATGAGGAAAAGCCTTCTTGGCTGTAAACAGCCCGCTGACATGAAAAGTATGTAACAATTCAATCGAGAAAGGTAATGGCCTGATTTACAAATAAATAACAGCTTGGGGGACCCCATCCCCTAAATGAGGGATATCCCTTAATTTGCTGTTGTAAAAATGGAAAAAAGAAATTGTAGCCTTGATAGCTTATATAAAGGGGGGATTTACAATAGATAACTTGCACTATCATTTTCTTTGTTCAGTGGACCGTAAAATTGAGGTCAAAACGCTAATTTGACATAAAAATAAGAACAATTGGACTTTGGCGTCATCAAAAATTATGCCTTTCAGGTGTTTTATTGCTGTCTGATTGGTGTATACCTCGTATCTCATTGTACTTTAAATACACTAAAATAGAAAGTTCTGTGAAATAAGATGATTTACAAATGTACCAAATTGAAAGTATCTCTGTAATTTACAACCATTTACTTCTTGTTTCATATATGCAAAAATAGTTTTTCTCATTTTAACACTGACCTTAAAATTTAGGGAAAATGTTGACAAAACAACAAGCATAATACCATTAAAGGATCTCAAATTTTGGCTGCACAATAAGCTAAAAAAAATGTTATTCAATTTTTTTTATATACAAATTTTAAAACAACATGCATTTTCATTTTTTTTAACATAACTTGTCTGTTGACACAATAATCTGAATTTGAATTGTATTATATTCTGAAAGTATTTGTGGTTGAAAAATAAAAATATATACAAAAGTTTATTCCAGGTGGTTTAGTTACACTTCTTGAATACACCACTACTATTACTTCACGTCTGTTTATAATGTTTAAGAGTCCTCTTCTGCATATAATTGCTATTTGTACTCAAGGATTCCTTCATACATTTGCACAAGTTTGTCCTCCTAAGATGTTGCTCCATTGATAAAATCCTGTAATGCATACTTTAAGCAATCAGACTCTTGGAAAACTTCCTACAGTTCCTGTAATATAATAAAATCTACATGTAATGTTTGTTTCTGTAGTCAAGGTTCACACAAAAAAGATTACATCAAATTAATCTCCAATGATTTACCAAATTTATAATTCAGAGAAAACTGTATTGTATTTTAAGCTCGAACTCTGACATGATCAATTGTTGATTTTGTAGTGATTAAATCTAGTAAAACCCAGACCTAGGTTTTTTTACTAGTACTTTCCCAATGGGCTAGGCATTGCAATACTTATAAAACCCAGGTTTTTGAATTACCAACCCTGTTTCAGGACATTTTATAGCTCAATTATAATGCTGTTTCAGTTTTGCTCATTGTTGAAAGCTGTACATATGATCACTTATAGTTAGTCAGGGAGCACAAAGTATATATACACCGAGCATGGCAAGGCTAAACAAAAAATTGGAGGTAAAATTGTCTTGGGACAATATTTCATTATGAAATAGTGTCCTTCTCCATGAAATTTTCATATAAAATATTGTCCACAGACATTATTTTATAATGAAATATTGTCTGAAATATTTAAAAGAAATTTCGACAAGACAATATTTCATGGAAGACAATATTTTATGTTACACCTGTTCTGCGGGAACCCCGAGTTATGATGGCAAGAATTCCTACAAATCTACAACAATCTCCTAACCTACGCACTAAAGGATACATATTGCATATATGAGTGAGTTTATAAAGCTGCAGCCCCACAAACAGAAGCTGAAGATCTTGTAGACATTTTATTTAGATTCTGTGTTCCTGTGCAAACCAATCTACAATCAAGACACAAGCTTTTGTTGTAAAATTATCAGTATCACAATATCAGGTAATAACTTAAAGGGGCACTAGCTGTCAAATTCATGGTCACCGATTTGACTCAAATTCTCATATTTGATTTATAACAATGTAAAACATTTATCCAAACTACCAAAAGTCCAAAAGAAACAGTTTATAGCGCATGGGGTAGATAATATGAAGGTTTGATTAGTGTGAATTTTAGTACAGAGCCATCTTATTAACTATCGATTTGAACTCAGATGACCATATAAGCGATGTAAACATACATAAAGATATGAATAGATTAAACCAACATGTGCAATTGGATTTTTATAGATTTTATTTTATAGATTCAAAATATGTTTCTCATTGTTTTCAACCGTATAAGAATGCTTTCATATGGATCGAATAAGTAATCAAATGGTTTACCGTAGTTTCACTTTCATTGTTGACATTCCTTTTCTTTAAAAATAATCAGGACAAGTGCATTGTCAATCTCTAGCTTGGGATAAAACGTAATAGATATAGGAAGATGTGGTGTGAGTGCCAATGAGACAACTCTTCATCCAAATAACAATTTAAAAGGTAAACCATTATAGGTTAAAGTACGGCCTTCAACACGGAGCCTTGGCTCACACCGAACAACAAGCTATAAAGGCTATGAAGTTCACATGAATACGGATTTAATGAGGTTGACTGATACACTTGCAAGTGAATTAGCAAATATCAATGTTTCTTTGCTAAATTTGACAAAATTGAACTATTTTGGCTGCTAAAAGCGAATTATTATTTCACTATTTCACTTTCATTATTGATTTAATGTACCAAAAAAATCTTACTTTAGATTATTTATATATCTCGTAGCTAGTACCCCTTTAACTAAAACCTTGAAAGACATGGTACTGGTAGTTGTGACATAAAGAAATACAAGAACACCACATTAAAATAAATAATTTGTTTTGCACATCGCTTATATGTCTCAGTCAATTGTACATGATTTCAATAATGTGAATTTGAACTGCCTTACTTTAGAATTACTTTAACACTCCATTACACCAGCCCTGCCATTAACTTGGTTAAGAGTTGACAGATCGACCGGACCGACAGGCCCAAAGTGAGACGAGACTGATCACAATTGATCACCTGACCAATACTAGTATTATGTTTTGCTAAAGAAAATTTCTACTTTTACCAGCCATTTTTAATTGTGTATGTATATATCAGCCTGCGGACTATTCTCCTCAATATTTTCAGTAAATACCTTTACATGCGTTTTGTGTTTCAAAATGGATAAAGACAATTAATGGAAGTATATGCTTTGTGCCAAAAGAAACGAAGAAAGTGATGCGGTTATTAGTGATTGGGTAACGCTTCAAACTAATGTGGATTAAAATCAAATGTGTGTTCCGATATATTCAATTTCATTGTGGATTAAAATCAAATTTGTGTTCAGCTACATTCGATTTCATTGTGGATTAAAATCAAATGTGTGTTCCAATATATTCGATTTCATTGTGGATTAAAATCAAATGTGTGTTCAGCTATATTCGATTCATTGTGGATTAAAATCAAATGTGTGTTCAGATATATTCTATTTCATTGTGGATTAAAATCAAATGTGTGTTCAGATATATTCAATTTCATTGTGGATTAAAATCAAATGTGTGTTCAGCTACATTCGATTTCATTGTGGATTAAAATCAAATGTGTGTTCCAATATATTCGATTTCATTGTGGATTAAAATCAAATGTGTGTTCAGCTATATTCGATTCATTGTGGATTAAAATCAAATGTGTGTTCAGATATATTCTATTTCATTGTGGATTAAAATCAAATGTGTGTTCAGATATATTCAATTTCATTGTGGATTAAAATCAAATGTGTGTTCAGCTATAATCAATTTCATTGTGGATTAAAATCAAATGTGTGTTCAGCTATCATATTCGATTCATTGTGGATTAAAATCAAATATGAGTTCAGATATATATTAGATTTCATTGTGGATTAAAATCAAATGTGTGTTCAGCTATATTCGATTTCATTGTGAATTAAAATCAAATGTGTGTTCAGATATATTCTATTTCATTGTGGATTAAAATCAAATGTGTGTTCAGATATATTGGATTTCATTGTGGATTACAAAGATGATATTGTTATAGCAGCTAATAATGGTAAGTTTTATAAATATTATATTTTAAAATGCAGTCCTCGGCTATTAGTTTCTTGTCTTTTAAGTTTTATTTCTTACAAGGTGAATGATTAGAAGAATGGACAAACTTTCAAAGTACAAAACTAACATGGTAAAAGCTCACATGAGGTTTGAATTGCACATATGAGCATTATGTTAGATTTTTGTGGGCACATATGAACTACCAAACTGCACACGTTGAGCAACCTGATTTGCATACAATTATAAGGAAATTGACATGAACCTTTTCGAAGGGAGTCTTATCCAAATATTGGAAATTATCTATATAATCTGCCTTTTGCTCTATAATAAGATTGATACAGCATTATATGTTAAAATTGGTTTTATAAAAGAATCAAAAAGATTACAGGATACATTAAAAGGGAAATTTCCAAAAAAGGCTGCACGAGTTTTTAATGTAAACAGAGCTTTCCTAGCTATTTTGGCTAATCTGTTAAACTTGCATTTTATAGATTTCCATTATTTTTTATCAGAGTGCCCAGAAATTTATACTCAGTAATGTTATCATTTTTTTCATCATTGAACCTTACAATGTATGGTTCCAGTTTTGTAGGTTTTTGTTCAATGATCTTTGTTTTTGTTTTTTTAGTATTTAGACATAACTGCCATTTTTCACAGTAATTTGATAAGTCATTTAAGTTATTTTGAAGACCTTCTGTACTTTTGGATAAAATTATAAGGTCATTGTAAACAAAAGACTTCCTATAACAGAATTTAATATTCTCAATGGGTTTGAACCTTTATGGTCAAAATTTTCAACTATGTCATTTATAAATAAATTGAAGAGTGTGGGAATAATACTGCCCGCTTGTTTTACTCCTCTGTCAATGGGAAAGATCTAGAATGTTTATCCTTATATTTTAAAGATGCTTCAGTATGAATAAACTGTTGTTTTATCATTTCAAACATATGTTTCCCTATACCCATTTTTGCTAATTTATAAAGCATTCCAATTCTCCAAAGGGAATCAAAAGCCTTTTTAAGATCTACAAAACAGGCATAAAGTTTTCTTTTTTATTTTTATGAATATATTTATTAATCAAAGTTTTAAGGATAAATACACTGTCTGCAGTTCTATGATTAACTCTAAATCCAAACAGGGCATTATTTTTTTTTCCATAGTTTTAATCATTCTTTGTTTTAAGATACTACTAAATAATTTGGATATACAGTTGATAAAATAAACTCATCTGTAATTGCTTGGATTACTTAACTTTTTTTGAGGCTGTAATCCCCTGCGCTGTCTGGATCCCCGGTCTTCAGAGTGTGTACCTGCAAGAGAAAACAAAAGTGTCTATTACTTTCACATTAATACGACAATTTTGGAAAAGGGTCCATTAACATAAAGATATAACTTAACTTTTTTTGAGGCTGTAATCCCCTGCGCTGTCTGGATCCCCGGTCTTCAGAGTGTGTACCTGCAAGAGAAAACAAAAGTGTCTATTACTTTCACATTAATACGACAATTTTGGAAAAGGGTCCATTAACATAAAGATATAACTTAACTTTTTTTGAGGCTGTAATCCCCTGCGCTGTCTGGATCCCTGGTCTTCAGAGTGTGTACCTGCAAGAGAAAACAAAAGTGTCTATTACTTTCACATTAATACGACAATTTTGGAAAAGGGTCCATTAACATAAAGATATAACTTAACTTTTTTTGAGGCTGTAATCCCCTGCGCTGTCTGGATCCCTGGTCTTCAGAGTGTGTACCTGCAAGAGAAAACAAAAGTGTCTATTACTTTCACATTAATACGACAATTTTGGAAAAGGGTCCATTAACATAAAGATATAACTTAACTTTTTTTGAGGCTGTAATCCCCTGCGCTGTCTGGATCCCCGGTCTTCAGAGTGTGTACCTGCAAGAGAAAACAAAAGTGTCTATTACTTTCACATTAATACGACAATTTTGGAAAAGGGTCCATTAACATAAAGATATAACTTAACTTTTTTTGAGGCTGTAATCCCCTGCGCTGTCTGGATCCCCGGTCTTCAGAGTGTGTACCTGCAAGAGAAAACAAAAGTGTCTATTACTTTCACATTAATACGACAATTTTGGAAAAGGGTCCATTAACATAAAGATATAACTTAACTTTTTTTGAGGCTGTAATCCCCTGCGCTGTCTGGATCCCCGGTCTTCAGAGTGTGTACCTGCAAGAGAAAACAAAAGTGTCTATTACTTTCACATTAATACGACAATTTTGGAAAAGGGTCCATTAACATAAAGATATAACTTAACTTTTTTTGAGGCTGTAATCCCCTGCGCTGTCTGGATCCCCGGTCTTCAGAGTGTGTACCTGCAAGAGAAAACAAAAGTGTCTATTACTTTCACATTAATACGACAATTTTGGAAAAGGGTCCATTAACATAAAGATATAACTTAACTTTTTTTGAGGCTGTAATCCCCTGCGCTGTCTGGATCCCCGGTCTTCAGAGTGTGTACCTGCAAGAGAAAACAAAAGTGTCTATTACTTTCACATTAATACGACAATTTTGGAAAAGGGTCCATTAACATAAAGATATAACTTAACTTTTTTTGAGGCTGTAATCCCCTGCGCTGTCTGGATCCCCGGTCTTCAGAGTGTGTACCTGCAAGAGAAAACAAAAGTGTCTATTACTTTCACATTAATACGACAATTTTGGAAAAGGGTCCATTAACATAAAGATATAACTTAACTTTTTTTGAGGCTGTAATCCCCTGCGCTGTCTGGATCCCCGGTCTTCAGAGTGTGTACCTGCAAGAGAAAACAAAAGTGTCTATTACTTTCACATTAATACGACAATTTTGGAAAAGGGTCCATTAACATAAAGATATAACTTAACTTTTTTTGAGGCTGTAATCCCCTGCGCTGTCTGGATCCCCGGTCTTCAGAGTGTGTACCTGCAAGAGAAAACAAAAGTGTCTATTACTTTCACATTAATACGACAATTTTGGAAAAGGGTCCATTAACATAAAGATATAACTTAACTTTTTTTGAGGCTGTAATCCCCTGCGCTGTCTGGATCCCTGGTCTTCAGAGTGTGTACCTGCAAGAGAAAACAAAAGTGTCTATTACTTTCACATTAATACGACAATTTTGGAAAAGGGTCCATTAACATAAAGATATAACTTAACTTTTTTTGAGGCTGTAATCCCCTGCGCTGTCTGGATCCCCGGTCTTCAGAGTGTGTACCTGCAAGAGAAAACAAAAGTGTCTATTACTTTCACATTAATACGACAATTTTGGAAAAGGGTCCATTAACATAAAGATATAACTTAACTTTTTTTGAGGCTGTAATCCCCTGCGCTGTCTGGATCCCCGGTCTTCAGAGTGTGTACCTGCAAGAGAAAACAAAAGTGTCTATTACTTTCACATTAATACGACAATTTTGGAAAAGGGTCCATTAACATAAAGATATAACTTAACTTTTTTTGAGGCTGTAATCCCCTGCGCTGTCTGGATCCCCGGTCTTCAGAGTGTGTACCTGCAAGAGAAAACAAAAGTGTCTATTACTTTCACATTAATACGACAATTTTGGAAAAGGGTCCATTAACATAAAGATATAACTTAACTTTTTTTGAGGCTGTAATCCCCTGCGCTGTCTGGATCCCCGGTCTTCAGAGTGTGTACCTGCAAGAGAAAACAAAAGTGTCTATTACTTTCACATTAATACGACAATTTTGGAAAAGGGTCCATTAACATAAAGATATAACTTAACTTTTTTTGAGGCTGTAATCCCCTGCGCTGTCTGGATCCCCGGTCTTCAGAGTGTGTACCTGCAAGAGAAAACAAAAGTGTCTATTACTTTCACATTAATACGACAATTTTGGAAAAGGGTCCATTAACATAAAGATATAACTTAACTTTTTTTGAGGCTGTAATCCCCTGCGCTGTCTGGATCCCCGGTCTTCAGAGTGTGTACCTGCAAGAGAAAACAAAAGTGTCTATTACTTTCACATTAATACGACAATTTTGGAAAAGGGTCCATTAACATAAAGATATAACTTAACTTTTTTTGAGGCTGTAATCCCCTGCGCTGTCTGGATCCCCGGTCTTCAGAGTGTGTACCTGCAAGAGAAAACAAAAGTGTCTATTACTTTCACATTAATACGACAATTTTGGAAAAGGGTCCATTAACATAAAGATATAACTTAACTTTTTTTGAGGCTGTAATCCCCTGCGCTGTCTGGATCCCCGGTCTTCAGAGTGTGTACCTGCAAGAGAAAACAAAAGTGTCTATTACTTTCACATTAATACGACAATTTTGGAAAAGGGTCCATTAACATAAAGATATAACTTAACTTTTTTTGAGGCTGTAATCCCCTGCGCTGTCTGGATCCCCGGTCTTCAGAGTGTGTACCTGCAAGAGAAAACAAAAGTGTCTATTACTTTCACATTAATACGACAATTTTGGAAAAGGGTCCATTAACATAAAGATATAACTTAACTTTTTTTGAGGCTGTAATCCCCTGCGCTGTCTGGATCCCCGGTCTTCAGAGTGTGTACCTGCAAGAGAAAACAAAAGTGTCTATTACTTTCACATTAATACGACAATTTTGGAAAAGGGTCCATTAACATAAAGATATAACTTAACTTTTTTTGAGGCTGTAATCCCCTGCGCTGTCTGGATCCCCGGTCTTCAGAGTGTGTACCTGCAAGAGAAAACAAAAGTGTCTATTACTTTCACATTAATACGACAATTTTGGAAAAGGGTCCATTAACATAAAGATATAACTTAACTTTTTTTGAGGCTGTAATCCCCTGCGCTGTCTGGATCCCCGGTCTTCAGAGTGTGTACCTGCAAGAGAAAACAAAAGTGTCTATTACTTTCACATTAATACGACAATTTTGGAAAAGGGTCCATTAACATAAAGATATAACTTAACTTTTTTTGAGGCTGTAATCCCCTGCGCTGTCTGGATCCCCGGTCTTCAGAGTGTGTACCTGCAAGAGAAAACAAAAGTGTCTATTACTTTCACATTAATACGACAATTTTGGAAAAGGGTCCATTAACATAAAGATATAACTTAACTTTTTTTGAGGCTGTAATCCCCTGCGCTGTCTGGATCCCCGGTCTTCAGAGTGTGTACCTGCAAGAGAAAACAAAAGTGTCTATTACTTTCACATTAATACGACAATTTTGGAAAAGGGTCCATTAACATAAAGATATAACTTAACTTTTTTTGAGGCTGTAATCCCCTGCGCTGTCTGGATCCCCGGTCTTCAGAGTGTGTACCTGCAAGAGAAAACAAAAGTGTCTATTACTTTCACATTAATACGACAATTTTGGAAAAGGGTCCATTAACATAAAGATATAACTTAACTTTTTTTGAGGCTGTAATCCCCTGCGCTGTCTGGATCCCCGGTCTTCAGAGTGTGTACCTGCAAGAGAAAACAAAAGTGTCTATTACTTTCACATTAATACGACAATTTTGGAAAAGGGTCCATTAACATAAAGATATAACTTAACTTTTTTTGAGGCTGTAATCCCCTGCGCTGTCTGGATCCCCGGTCTTCAGAGTGTGTACCTGCAAGAGAAAACAAAAGTGTCTATTACTTTCACATTAATACGACAATTTTGGAAAAGGGTCCATTAACATAAAGATATAACTTAACTTTTTTTGAGGCTGTAATCCCCTGCGCTGTCTGGATCCCCGGTCTTCAGAGTGTGTACCTGCAAGAGAAAACAAAAGTGTCTATTACTTTCACATTAATACGACAATTTTGGAAAAGGGTCCATTAACATAAAGATATAACTTAACTTTTTTTGAGGCTGTAATCCCCTGCGCTGTCTGGATCCCCGGTCTTCAGAGTGTGTACCTGCAAGAGAAAACAAAAGTGTCTATTACTTTCACATTAATACGACAATTTTGGAAAAGGGTCCATTAACATAAAGATATAACTTAACTTTTTTTGAGGCTGTAATCCCCTGCGCTGTCTGGATCCCCGGTCTTCAGAGTGTGTACCTGCAAGAGAAAACAAAAGTGTCTATTACTTTCACATTAATACGACAATTTTGGAAAAGGGTCCATTAACATAAAGATATAACTTAACTTTTTTTGAGGCTGTAATCCCCTGCGCTGTCTGGATCCCCGGTCTTCAGAGTGTGTACCTGCAAGAGAAAACAAAAGTGTCTATTACTTTCACATTAATACGACAATTTTGGAAAAGGGTCCATTAACATAAAGATATAACTTAACTTTTTTTGAGGCTGTAATCCCCTGCGCTGTCTGGATCCCCGGTCTTCAGAGTGTGTACCTGCAAGAGAAAACAAAAGTGTCTATTACTTTCACATTAATACGACAATTTTGGAAAAGGGTCCATTAACATAAAGATATAACTTAACTTTTTTTGAGGCTGTAATCCCCTGCGCTGTCTGGATCCCCGGTCTTCAGAGTGTGTACCTGCAAGAGAAAACAAAAGTGTCTATTACTTTCACATTAATACGACAATTTTGGAAAAGGGTCCATTAACATAAAGATATAACTTAACTTTTTTTGAGGCTGTAATCCCCTGCGCTGTCTGGATCCCCGGTCTTCAGAGTGTGTACCTGCAAGAGAAAACAAAAGTGTCTATTACTTTCACATTAATACGACAATTTTGGAAAAGGGTCCATTAACATAAAGATATAACTTAACTTTTTTTGAGGCTGTAATCCCCTGCGCTGTCTGGATCCCCGGTCTTCAGAGTGTGTACCTGCAAGAGAAAACAAAAGTGTCTATTACTTTCACATTAATACGACAATTTTGGAAAAGGGTCCATTAACATAAAGATATAACTTAACTTTTTTTGAGGCTGTAATCCCCTGCGCTGTCTGGATCCCCGGTCTTCAGAGTGTGTACCTGCAAGAGAAAACAAAAGTGTCTATTACTTTCACATTAATACGACAATTTTGGAAAAGGGTCCATTAACATAAAGATATAACTTAACTTTTTTTGAGGCTGTAATCCCCTGCGCTGTCTGGATCCCCGGTCTTCAGAGTGTGTACCTGCAAGAGAAAACAAAAGTGTCTATTACTTTCACATTAATACGACAATTTTGGAAAAGGGTCCATTAACATAAAGATATAACTTAACTTTTTTTGAGGCTGTAATCCCCTGCGCTGTCTGGATCCCGGTCTTCAGAGTGTGTACCTGCAAGAGAAAACAAAAGTGTCTATTACTTTCACATTAATACGACAATTTTGGAAAAGGGTCCATTAACATAAAGATATAACTTAACTTTTTTTGAGGCTGTAATCCCCTGCGCTGTCTGGATCCCCGGTCTTCAGAGTGTGTACCTGCAAGAGAAAACAAAAGTGTCTATTACTTTCACATTAATACGACAATTTTGGAAAAGGGTCCATTAACATAAAGATATAACTTAACTTTTTTTGAGGCTGTAATCCCCTGCGCTGTCTGGATCCCCGGTCTTCAGAGTGTGTACCTGCAAGAGAAAACAAAAGTGTCTATTACTTTCACATTAATACGACAATTTTGGAAAAGGGTCCATTAACATAAAGATATAACTTAACTTTTTTTGAGGCTGTAATCCCCTGCGCTGTCTGGATCCCCGGTCTTCAGAGTGTGTACCTGCAAGAGAAAACAAAAGTGTCTATTACTTTCACATTAATACGACAATTTTGGAAAAGGGTCCATTAACATAAAGATATAACTTAACTTTTTTTGAGGCTGTAATCCCCTGCGCTGTCTGGATCCCCGGTCTTCAGAGTGTGTACCTGCAAGAGAAAACAAAAGTGTCTATTACTTTCACATTAATACGACAATTTTGGAAAAGGGTCCATTAACATAAAGATATAACTTAACTTTTTTTGAGGCTGTAATCCCCTGCGCTGTCTGGATCCCCGGTCTTCAGAGTGTGTACCTGCAAGAGAAAACAAAAGTGTCTATTACTTTCACATTAATACGACAATTTTGGAAAAGGGTCCATTAACATAAAGATATAACTTAACTTTTTTTGAGGCTGTAATCCCCTGCGCTGTCTGGATCCCCGGTCTTCAGAGTGTGTACCTGCAAGAGAAAACAAAAGTGTCTATTACTTTCACATTAATACGACAATTTTGGAAAAGGGTCCATTAACATAAAGATATAACTTAACTTTTTTTGAGGCTGTAATCCCCTGCGCTGTCTGGATCCCCGGTCTTCAGAGTGTGTACCTGCAAGAGAAAACAAAAGTGTCTATTACTTTCACATTAATACGACAATTTTGGAAAAGGGTCCATTAACATAAAGATATAACTTAACCTTTTTTGAGGCTGTAATCCCCTGCGCTGTCTGGATCCCCGGTCTTCAGAGTGTGTACCTGCAAGAGAAAACAAAAGTGTCTATTACTTTCACATTAATACGACAATTTTGGAAAAGGGTCCATTAACATAAAGATATAACTTAACTTTTTTTGAGGCTGTAATCCCCTGCGCTGTCTGGATCCCCGGTCTTCAGAGTGTGTACCTGCAAGAGAAAACAAAAGTGTCTATTACTTTCACATTAATACGACAATTTTGGAAAAGGGTCCATTAACATAAAGATATAACTTAACTTTTTTTGAGGCTGTAATCCCCTGCGCTGTCTGGATCCCCGGTCTTCAGAGTGTGTACCTGCAAGAGAAAACAAAAGTGTCTATTACTTTCACATTAATACGACAATTTTGGAAAAGGGTCCATTAACATAAAGATATAACTTAACTTTTTTTGAGGCTGTAATCCCCTGCGCTGTCTGGATCCCCGGTCTTCAGAGTGTGTACCTGCAAGAGAAAACAAAAGTGTCTATTACTTTCACATTAATACGACAATTTTGGAAAAGGGTCCATTAACATAAAGATATAACTTAACTTTTTTTGAGGCTGTAATCCCCTGCGCTGTCTGGATCCCCGGTCTTCAGAGTGTGTACCTGCAAGAGAAAACAAAAGTGTCTATTACTTTCACATTAATACGACAATTTTGGAAAAGGGTCCATTAACATAAAGATATAACTTAACTTTTTTTGAGGCTGTAATCCCCTGCGCTGTCTGGATCCCCGGTCTTCAGAGTGTGTACCTGCAAGAGAAAACAAAAGTGTCTATTACTTTCACATTAATACGACAATTTTGGAAAAGGGTCCATTAACATAAAGATATAACTTAACTTTTTTTGAGGCTGTAATCCCCTGCGCTGTCTGGATCCCCGGTCTTCAGAGTGTGTACCTGCAAGAGAAAACAAAAGTGTCTATTACTTTCACATTAATACGACAATTTTGGAAAAGGGTCCATTAACATAAAGATATAACTTAACTTTTTTTGAGGCTGTAATCCCCTGCGCTGTCTGGATCCCCGGTCTTCAGAGTGTGTACCTGCAAGAGAAAACAAAAGTGTCTATTACTTTCACATTAATACGACAATTTTGGAAAAGGGTCCATTAACATAAAGATATAACTTAACTTTTTTTGAGGCTGTAATCCCCTGCGCTGTCTGGATCCCCGGTCTTCAGAGTGTGTACCTGCAAGAGAAAACAAAAGTGTCTATTACTTTCACATTAATACGACAATTTTGGAAAAGGGTCCATTAACATAAAGATATAACTTAACCTTTTTTGAGGCTGTAATCCCCTGCGCTGTCTGGATCCCCGGTCTTCAGAGTGTGTACCTGCAAGAGAAAACAAAAGTGTCTATTACTTTCACATTAATACGACAATTTTGGAAAAGGGTCCATTAACATAAAGATATAACTTAACTTTTTTTGAGGCTGTAATCCCCTGCGCTGTCTGGATCCCCGGTCTTCAGAGTGTGTACCTGCAAGAGAAAACAAAAGTGTCTATTACTTTCACATTAATACGACAATTTTGGAAAAGGGTCCATTAACATAAAGATATAACTTAACTTTTTTTGAGGCTGTAATCCCCTGCGCTGTCTGGATCCCCGGTCTTCAGAGTGTGTACCTGCAAGAGAAAACAAAAGTGTCTATTACTTTCACATTAATACGACAATTTTGGAAAAGGGTCCATTAACATAAAGATATAACTTAACCTTTTTTGAGGCTGTAATCCCCTGCGCTGTCTGGATCCCCGGTCTTCAGAGTGTGTACCTGCAAGAGAAAACAAAAGTGTCTATTACTTTCACATTAATACGACAATTTTGGAAAAGGGTCCATTAACATAAAGATATAACTTAACTTTTTTTGAGGCTGTAATCCCCTGCGCTGTCTGGATCCCCGGTCTTCAGAGTGTGTACCTGCAAGAGAAAACAAAAGTGTCTATTACTTTCACATTAATACGACAATTTTGGAAAAGGGTCCATTAACATAAAGATATAACTTAACCTTTTTTGAGGCTGTAATCCCCTGCGCTGTCTGGATCCCCGGTCTTCAGAGTGTGTACCTGCAAGAGAAAACAAAAGTGTCTATTACTTTCACATTAATACGACAATTTTGGAAAAGGGTCCATTAACATAAAGATATAACTTAACTTTTTTTGAGGCTGTAATCCCCTGCGCTGTCTGGATCCCCGGTCTTCAGAGTGTGTACCTGCAAGAGAAAACAAAAGTGTCTATTACTTTCACATTAATACGACAATTTTGGAAAAGGGTCCATTAACATAAAGATATAACTTAACCTTTTTTGAGGCTGTAATCCCCTGCGCTGTCTGGATCCCCGGTCTTCAGAGTGTGTACCTGCAAGAGAAAACAAAAGTGTCTATTACTTTCACATTAATACGACAATTTTGGAAAAGGGTCCATTAACATAAAGATATAACTTAACTTTTTTTGAGGCTGTAATCCCCTGCGCTGTCTGGATCCCCGGTCTTCAGAGTGTGTACCTGCAAGAGAAAACAAAAGTGTCTATTACTTTCACATTAATACGACAATTTTGGAAAAGGGTCCATTAACATAAAGATATAACTTAACTTTTTTTGAGGCTGTAATCCCCTGCGCTGTCTGGATCCCCGGTCTTCAGAGTGTGTACCTGCAAGAGAAAACAAAGTGTCCATTACTTTCACATTAATACGACAATTTTGGAAAAAGGGTCCATTAACATTAAAGTATACTTAACTCTTGAACTGTGGGGCTAATGCCCTGGATGTCTGGAATCCCTCCGCATCAGTTCTTCCGTCTGTACCTGCAAAAAAAAAAATGCATATTAGTTCCTTATTAATACGACAATTTTGGAAAAAGGGTCCATTAACATTAAAGTATACTTAACTCTTGCACTGTGGGGCTAATGCCCTGGATGTCTGGAATCCCTCCGCATCAGTTCTTCTGTCTGTACCTGCATAAAAAAAATGCATATTAGTTCCACATAAATATGACAATTTTGGAAAAAGGGTAAAATTTTAAAAAATCTAAAAACTCCATGAATTCAACTTTTATTGGACAAGCGGTTCTCAAGTTTAGTTACAGTGCAACATGTGGATCCCAGACAGACAAAAAAGGTCATATGTTAATGGACAGACAGACAGAGGGAAACCAGACATTTGTATACCATTATATGTCATGCCAAATTTTGACGTGCCAATAAAAAGTGGGGTATTCCCTGTTTAAGAGTGTACCAGTGTTAAGGCGAAGTGTACGTAATTGCACGCCCCTAGCGGAATACGGGATTAATAACGTTCGAAGTTAGTTACGCAAGTTATCTCCCTTACTCCAAGAAAGGACAAACGAAAGAGAAAATACTTCGTGCGGTCTATCATAAATCCAACAAGCACGCCCGTGCTGTCTTAAAAAACCTAACCATGAGATATTATCTGAATTACTCCATTTAGAAATCAAAACATTCTATTGTTTCGTGCAGCCTGACTTTAATACTAGTTGATTTTTTTTTTTAGACGAATTGGACATTAAGGCATTTCATGTAAAAACTTATGATATCAACAGATTGTAAAAACGCCTCACAACAGAATTATAAAAAAAATAAACATGTGACGATTCTACTTCTATTGATTTCAAATTAATTAAAATTAAACCTGAATTGACCCAACAATATTGTTTTAAAAGCCATAGTTTTGAACAAAAACACACAGTACTCAACATAAAGTTTTAGGTTACCGAACAATTGATGAATGACATGTGAAATTAATTATTAGATTAAAAAAACGTTGATATGTTCGTATTTTGTTTAAATGAAAATTCTAGGATATGTTTTACAAATGTATATCAATTTAGAAAATAAGACGATACCAAGAGAATATAATTTGACCACTAGTCTAGGCAACACTTATACAAGTCGGAAGAACAAAGACGAAAGTTAACAAATTAGGCCCAAAAATTATACTCATAGTAAACTAAAAAGTGATCACTCTAAACATTTATCTCAGAATAAGTAAAAACTATGTCATTCAACTTCCAGTTTTCAACTTTTTATACATGTGCAGAAAATAAACAGGTGTCTTCTATTCCGTACGAAATTTATGGGAAAACTGAATCTAAATTTAGAACCAAATTGAAATTGAAAGTACAAATACACATGATTCATGTATGATTAAAATATAACACGTCATTTCTTCTTTTTCAAATTCCAATTTCAAAGAGATAGCAAAATTTGTTTTCTTTTATTGTGTCTGTGAGCATCATTTCAAATTAGAGAAAAAATGTAATTTTGACTGAGTAACGTGTTATTCCTAATAGGTCTCAATTCAAGATTATGAATGAGTAGAAAATATCATTACGGTTAAAGAAAAGAGGTCAGGAAAGTTTTGTGGCACTTGTAACTGTAATTTAATGTTTAGTGGAATGAGAGGTGAAATAAGTTCAGACTTTTAATAATTTCGCTAGCATTTTAAAGAATTTTTTTTAATTTAACGGAAGTCTACTGCAAGGGATGCATATAAACGACCTCAATGATTACCCAGGAAGATCTCGCACTCGGTCAGCTCTATGCTTTCACTTAGTTCACGATAATAGATCATAATACAAGAATTGAGAAGCCCGTGGTGTACTAGCAGGGGCGGATCCAGCAATTAAAAAAGGGAGACCTCAACCCAGGACAAAGGGGGGTTCCAACTATATGTCGCCATTCAAATGCATTGATCGGCCCAAAAAGGGGGTCCAACTCCGGTAAGAATCTGCCAATTACTTGTCCAATAGTGTAAGAATTTGGAGTTTCATATCATTTACATTCAACGGGTTTTTTTGTTTTTTTTATAGGATATTACTTTTTTTATTATCAACATTGACCCCCCCCCCCCCCCCCCCCCCCCCCAAATAAAAAAATGTATCCGATAAAAATCGTTGAATATAAATCATTTCAAACTCCAAAGATTTGTATTATTGGACTAATAGTTTACTGGTTGTTATTCACTTTGGTTCAAGTCTTTTACTTCACAACATGGTATTTGTTTTTCGTAACCATTTTTTTCATGAATTAGGCTGTTGATTTTTTCGTTGGAATTTTTTAGCATTTTTTATATCGGTGTTTTTGTGGCATATACGTTATGTTTTTGTCCCTTTAATTGTTGAAAAGAGTTTGGTTGTTAATAGTTATTGCTTACATCGACTTCATTTAACCAGTGGCGGGTAGTTGACTCATTGGATGTCATACCACATCTCCTTATTGTTTTATATGAAATATATATAGGAAAGCCATGCGTTTGCATTATGCAGAGGCTATAGTCGTACGGCACTTTGCTAGGTAAACCCGTGTATCAATACAGTATGAATAATCTCCGTGCATTACACTGAGTACATTCTTGTAACACTTTATTAGGTAAATTTTTAAAGCATCGAACATGATAATTCTCATAAGGTCCAATCTTATATAATTAATTTTACACCAGTTAATTTAAAGCATTACTCTATATTCATCGCTATTTAAACCATTCCCCTACACAAATTTTATTTCATAACACTGCATGGGTATGTTACGGTCGTTATTGCACTGACTAGGTACGTCGATCTCAAAAGGATCATATGAGGTGTAAGGTTTTCATTTTGAATATGCATGTATGAAATATCTGCGACTGGTAGTTATACCAAATACTCCGATCTTTTCTAAAAAAATAAAAAATGTATATACATGTATAAGCGAGTCCTTCTTTTTAACCTCATTGCGGTCTAAAAAAAATCTGAAGATAAAATGAAATGAAGCGCTTTTCTGGATTAACCTAGATAAGGGACACTAAAGGCAGAGCATTTTAAAGCCACGGATGTATAAGAACTAAAATAGTTGAAGAACCATAGTATGCATTATGCTTATTGTTTAAATCCGTGTTACCCCAAGGGTGACTTGGAAAACAAAATATGGTCGCTTGGTCTTCTCCTGACCGGCAGTAAAACATTTGCCGAAGAGGGGCGTCCGTTTGGCTGTGCAGAATTTATTAAGCTCGCAGTCACGTCCGGTCAAAATGGGAACGCTAAATCCGATGCCTCGTGTAAAGAGAGTGCCACACTCTATGCCCGTTAAAAACCATTGCAACAACTATAATTTAAGGGTTGAATATGTGGAATGTTGCACGCGGCAACATTTCTGTCCCTATCCAATATAACCTCATTTTCTAGTGGCACTCCAAATTTCCCAGACCATCATCCCGGATGGCCTCTGTTATGAACAAAACTTCCTATTGCATTTATTATTAACTTGTTCTCGTCCTGAACATGCATGACATATTTGCCACTGGATGTTAAGCTACCAACAATCAATCAATCAATTTAAATCCTTAAATGTGGATTTTTAACAAATAATGCAAGGAACAAACAAATATTTTCTTATGTTACTGAAACTTCATTCAGCAAACATTACATCATTCTGTCATTTAGTTAGTTAAAGAAAAGGGAAAGTGATCGAGATTGGAAATTTTGTAAAATAAAATATGTTTTGGCAGAGATGCGTCTTTAGCATGTGTGTTAGCATGACTAATGAAATAGGTTTATGATGTAGACTATATTGTGTGCAAATCCTCAGATTAACAACATGCAGAAATGACGAACATGAAAATATGCAGAAAATAGGTCTAATTTTTTTAAATACAAACATGCAGAAGTAAGATTGAAAACGAGGTGTATATCAGTTCTTAGCATTAAAGCCGATCCATTCATTCTGATAGCGCTGTGTTAACCAGGACAAATTCAAACTCGACATTTGATTCATAAAAGAATTAAACAATCCATGCCATCATTGGAAAAGGTTCGGAAATCACTCTAATATAGAAAAGATGAAATTAAGAGTATACTGTAAATTTCATTTGCGGTAAATTAATTTACAAACTTGCATTTTCTTTTGCGACAGAATATTCTTTAAAATTAGTTAGTTTATTTCCTTATCAAATTATAGCATTAGATCATTTGTAATACATAGGAAGATGGGTAATACACACGAACGCCATTGCTATGACATTGTTCGGACGTTTCGACGTAGAAGTTGTGGCGACGTTACTACAGACAATGACGTCGCCAGATACTTTCAATGTTCCGGCCAAAAAACTTCAACAGAGAGTAGCGTAAAAACTAATACGGTTGCTAAGGACTTTATTTGCACCGATGGATTCGCCTTTCATTTTTAAATCGTATATCAATTTTAGAAAAAAATCCATTGTCCAACAAAATAGAAAATCTTGATAACGTAAAAATATCTGCTAATTTTGATGATTTTCCCTATATATCCTTTGTAATTTTGGTGTATCATGTAGTTAATTTCAACGGCTCGTATCTCAAAAACGAAAACGGTTACCCCCTTGCTTTATTTCATTTTCTTGTGTAATTTTACAAGCAGAATTCGTATGTGAAATATAAAAAAATCCATTGTGAAGTTTAATTACGTACACTTCGCCTTAAGAAAATTTATACAGGGACTTCCTTTTCCTATTAATATTTATGGTATGAAATTTACCTATGAGCATTTTCAACTACATATCAGTAGTATTTGTAAATACTTGAAGCATTTCAGGAACAACAATGCATGATTAACTGAAGAACTAAAAAATGCAAATCCTTTATTTAGAAATCATTGATCAAGCTACATGCTCCAAGTTTACTGACCAGAACTGAATTATGTTCACTTCTATTGAAAACAATCTATTAGTTGAATTTAAATGCCTAAGTGATTAACTATCTTTTTGTCATCTCATAATTGATGAAAGATGAACCTTGTTTCCTATTGCTTCTTCTGCTTCTGTCAGTTAATAGCGATTATCAACCAACTGATTATACTACCATGGTTTGGTGCTCAAATTAGACCACCCCTCTCCCCCCAAAAAAAATAAATTTAATGTAGCTTTGTCATATGATACATATACATGCCTCGTAGGCCTATATTTCAGATCTTTTCATTCATGTCATTCATTTATTAATAAATAAAATTGTGCAACATCTTAAACTGTCTTTTTAATAATGTTAATAATTAAACAAAAAATTGACAATAGAGTGGATTGAGGGTACCGTTTTTTTTAATTTTATATTAATCGGTTAACTTTAATCGTAGTATTTACCGGTCTATTCGACTCATTTGAATTTGTTAACTTTTGTTGGCATGAGAAATTTGGACTTGAAATGAATATGGTGGATCGAAGGTAACAATAAAAGACATTAATCTAGCCATAAAAAGAAGGGATATGAAAAGTCTGCTTAGCAAAATGCAGGTTAAAGTCCCTAAATATACTTAAATTTCGTTCTTCTTCTTTTTGTGGTATCCAGTTATCCATCAGATTGGTTGGTGTTTACTAATTACTGCGCATGCGTACCGTGGGATAAAAATTAATAAAAAAAAATATTCACAAAAAGAATAATACCAGCAAAAAATAAATAAATCCTATCAGGACATATGGTTGAAACTATTTACATACTTAATGTTTACTGTTCTATATTTGTAGATAATTGTAGGTGCCAACTTTGCTCTAAAATATTTAGTGTAGCGGAAATTAACGTGGGAGGAGAGAGGGGAGGGGGGAGAGGAGGTCACAGTTGGAAGCAGTTAATTCCATTGAGTAATTGTTAAAGGAAAAAAGGGATAATTCTAACAGTATTTTTTATGGCACTGCGATAATATGGTTACGTGAACAATTCAAACGAGAAAACTAAAGGCCTACACGGTCCGCGACTACTATAACACATTATAGCCTTCAATACTGCTCTCCAACACCACATATCGATTATAAAATCTTCCTTAGCTTTACTGAAAGGGATAAAGAAATATCTAAATCACAAAGCTAGACAAATGTACTGTAACGCTTACGTTTTATCTCACTTAGATTATTGTTGTTCAATATGGAAAAACTGTAATAACTTTGTATTAGTTTACTAATACTGAAAAAAGGGCAGCAAGAATAATTTTACTGAGACTAACATGATTACACCAGAGACATATATACACATGTGTATATATGTCTCTGATTACACCAAACCTTCAAGAGAATTATTTCACGAATGTAACATTGTGCCAATCACAGAAAGAATACTTTTTATCACAAATCATCACTAATGTATAAGGCAAAACATGGATTAGCTCTAGAATATATGTCCAGTCTCAGCTTATGCAAACCAAAAAAAATAATACGAGATTTTCATCCTCAGATAACTTTATTCCAAAACTAAATACATCGTTGTATAAGTCTAGTTTCTCGTACACTTGACCAAAAGTGTGGAATGCTTTTCCTAATTCAATCAAAAATTCAAATACACGGTACAGTATCAGAATTTAAAAGTTAATACAAATCTATATACAAATAAAATTACCATCATATGTGTACTGTAATGCCATATCATAATTGTTAATTGTAATTGGACGGGAATATCGCATCAATTGGGAGATATATACCCCGTATGTAGGTGCTGCTGGAATGTTGCTACTTAGAAATGGAAAGTTCACAATTGGAAAGCTGAAATCATCTCTTTTGTCGTAAAGTTTTGTCTTCAACCGACCTTCATTGTCAATTTCTAAATGTAAGTCAAGATGTGAAGCCGACTTAACTGTATCTGTAGTATCCTTTATCTCCAATTCTATGGGATAGATGCGTTCCACATAGTCACCAAATTTTGAATTGTTTAGTGAAAGAACGCCATCTATATAGCGGAAAGTAGAGTTAAGGATATTGCTAACTTCTTATCTTTCTTCCTAAGAAGTTCCTGCATGAAGTCAGCCTCATAATAATAAAGAAAAAAGTCAGCAAGTAGAGGAGCACAGTTTGTTCCCATTGGGATGCCGACAGTCTTTTGAAAAACACGTCCTCCGAACGTAACAAATATGTTGTCAATCAAGAAATCAAGCATCTTGATAATATCGGTTTCAGAGAATTTTTTGTTTGAATTAGAGTGATTCTTTACAAAGTAGGATTTATCCCTCCCTAAGACAAGATACTTGTATCTACGTTGGCCATTCTTTTTTATAAAGCAAAGTAAAACCAACTCTTTTAATTTGTCTTTTAGTTTGGAATGTGGAATACTTGTGTAAAGAGAAGAAAAGTCAAATGTTTTAATACTGTTACAAGATGAAAGAGAGTTAGATTGTATGTACTCTAAAAGATCTTTGGAATTTTTAAGTATCCACATCTGATTCACGCCATCTCTAAAATAGGCAGTTTCACAATAACTTTGAAGCCCGTCTTTGATTGCTGATAAAATAGATGTTAATAATTTAGAAAGGGGTTTCGTGGAGCACTTGGAAGACCCAGCAATATACCGTTGTTTGAAAGGACACTTATGTAGTTTAGGTATCAAATACAGTGATGGAAGATCCAGTTCTTCATCTTTGGTTGGAATACCAAAGGAACAAAGAACAGACCTATGACTATCCAGGATTTCTTCTTTGGTAAGTTTCGTGAGGGTATATGTTGAGTTTCCAAGTGAATTGTTCAAAACTAAACTTTTTTGTTTGTTTGATTTCATCAAACATTGAATTATTTGAGTTCCTTGAAATGCTGAATATAACCGTGTATTTAGAATCCTGATACTTTTTTTAATTGGTCTACGTCATTAAGGTCTAAAGGGTTCAAAACTGAACTGTATTAAATTTCTTCAAATATTGAATTCTTTGGGTTCCCCAGCTGTTCCGTGTTCGACCGCTGCGGTCGTATAAAGCTGCACCATGCGGAGCATCTGGTTGTGATATGTACAACAATCAAACATAAACCCAAACCAAACTAAATGTAATTGAAAGACATCTAGAGGTCAATATGCAGTTTCGAAATTCAAAGAAGACAAAAGAAAAAGAAAAATATAGCGAATTTTGGAGAATTTATATTATTACATGTACATGCATTTGAAATATTTAAGATATATTGTTTCATTTTTTTTTAGTTTTATGTTCCACCTAGCTACCGTTTTAGAAAACTGGGATTTCAATGCTAGTCTATTAGAGGGATATTTGATTTCCATTGGTTGTACATGTAGATATAGAATCTTTTTTTATCATGAAGTCAGATTTGAATATAACTTGGGGAATGAAGTTGTCATTAAGACCGAATGTCAGTTTTAATCTTATATATGTACTTTAAAATTTTATTCTTACATGTTCATAATTATGTGTACACATATCACGGATACAGTGGCAATGGTAAATAGACACTGACAAGTCTTAGATGATATTTTATAGTTTTGAATGTTTGTTCATCAGTTGATTAAAATTAGGTGGAGGTGTGTTCTTATTTCCAACAGAGGGACACCCAACCTATATCAATTTGTGCATGAAGCAAACCACAAGAAAGTTTTAACCTGTGCATATATACTTAAAATACGATAAAAAAATCATGTCTTTTTCAGGACTTCTGATCCAACTATGTAGTATGGAATGTTATTGAGATAGGGTTTTGGTGGAAGGATGTTCATGAAGAACCTGTAGTACAAAGTATATCACTGGATTTAGCTCTTTGTCTAAGTGTATTATTATAGTACTGTGCTTTGAGCTCAGTTCATTGTTATGCAATTCATTCTTTGTGAAATAAAGATTTGACAGACAACTCTCATGTCAAGGATTTGTCAAAGAAGTATCACCTCTATGTACAATGTAAGTACTAGTAATAGGGAGATAAAACCATTTTATTTCGATTTGAACCAAACATTATATGCCCATTGACCAAATTAAAAAAAAGACCAAATTTACCCGACAATGCTACTCCCGCCACTAGCAATATGATGCTAGGTTGTTTTAATACATCTGTACTGCCTACTGCATGATGACTCGGTCCTGAGTGTAAATGGTCCTTCAATTATGTTTAAAAGAAAATTATAAGGCCTATTTGGTCTAATCGATTTATAAAACTATATTTCATTGTACATGTTCAACAGTTTTAATTCATTTGTTTATTTCTTAATTTATGTGAATTAACATTGTTACAGTAAATGTTAATTACTACACTTTTATACCACAAAAATACTATACTAGTACATGTATCGCTTATATTTGTATCCGTATAAAACCTTTTGAATACTATTACATTTTAGATATTTAGACATATTAAGACTAATTACTAAGTAAGTAGCTGTAGATAATATCCACTAGACATGCTTGAAATTCTATCAGATTACTCTTGGAGCAGTTATGAGAAGCATGCTCACAAAGGTTCTTTTAGTGAAATCATTGTCATATTGGTCCAAAAATTTCTTTGCTTCGACCAGATTTGGAGGAGACATTATCAAAGAATTGATAAAAATCAGCATAAAGGTTTACATCCTAGATCATCTAGCACAAAGCATCATGTCAGGCATTGTCATTTCTAAAAACCAATAAATGTATTCTAATCTGAGGAACATTTTAACAATCATTTTTACTAATGATACTGATGATCCACCATAAAATAATATAAATAGAACCATACAAATAGTAAGCAAATACGTACATATATAAAAAGATGTGTTATGATTGCCAATGAGACAATTCTCCACAAGAGACCAAAATGACGCAGGAATTAACAAATACAGGTCACCATATGGCCATCAAAAATGAGCAAAGCCAAAAACCCATAAAAGGCCCCGAAATGACAATGTAAAACAATTCAAACGAGAAAACTAACGGCCTTTTTTTTTGTACAAAAAATAAACGGAAAGTGAATAAGTAACACACAAACAAACGACAACAACTGAATTACAGGCTCCTTATATCATGTTATCAAACCTATATATCATCCCCCATTTAGAAAAAAACACATGTAAAAATGAACCTATAATGTGTTGCTCTCCTATATACAAAATGTATCCAAAATCAAAGATGTGGAACATATTCTATCATAATCATTTGGTAACTAATGTAATTTCTGACTATTCCATATGGCCGTCTTGAACATAAAAACTAAATATTAAATAAATAACACTCCTAACGCTCAGATTGTTTGTTATGGTCCATGCAACACACTTTAATACTAATACCATATAGGAAAACATATAACTCCCGTTTGGCATATGACACTGCCAAACATTCAAACATACTATCCACACTTGTTTAGTAATGAAAATATTAATGAGTTGATTTGAAACTTGAGATGAGATAGGTTTTGCAATAACAAAAGCTGACATTTTATTTAAATTTTGATACCATTGTTTGTTCACACTCTTGATACAGGAATGATTAATCAATCATTTTGTGAAAGACCTGCTAAAATAAAATAAATGCTTGTTAAAATTTATTGAATATTATGTACGGACATCAAGCCGACCAGACATTTGTCCATATATGTTAAGTGGATTCTGTGAAGTGGACACATATAGTTCACAAAGGCTCCGTGTTGAAGACCGTACTTTAATCTATAAGGTTTCCTTTTTTAAATTGTGATTTAGGTGGAGAGTTGATTCATTGGCACTTATATCACATCTTCTTATATATATATATATATATATATATCCAGTTCCATTTGTCTGAAATACTGATACATATGTATCCAAACCCGACTGTTTTCATTAACAAGAAGAGGAAACGATGATAGTCCGTCGGAAGGGGACGATAAATGGCTGATCCGTGTTAAGAGAGAGCCATATCTCTTGCACGTTAAAGACACCTTTGTAGATTTCGAAAAAGAGTAGGCTAATGCCGCTACAAGGCAGGACTCGCACCCGCAAAGTGGAAAGGGATTAATATAAGTTGTAAAACTTGTTTCCCAATCCACTATAAATAAATATGTTTAAACTAACAAGAAGATGACACAATCTGAGGTTCAGAGTCATGTCTGTTAGGAGAGATTGTTTGTGGTAAACCATGCAGACTAGCATATTTCTTTTTAATATTATACTGTACCATATTTGAAATCCCCTCAAATGAAAATGTAATATTCGGAGGTCTATAATTTTTTTTTTTATATTTTCTTGGTATTTTTATTACTGTTGATGTGTTTAATTACATATTTTAATCAGGACTCTCCAATACTATAAGTAACAGAAATACATCTCGACAAACTTGTTTGTCGTCAAAAGTATTTGTAAAATTTGTTTGCTTTTGCTCTCCGTATCTAGAACAGGATTTGAAAGTTAATTTACCGAATAAATACATATATTTGCCTTCTTTGAATAGTTCACGCTTAGAGATAATGTGCCTTAGCAGTGGCGGATGCAGCCATGTTAAAAAGGGGGGCAACTATATGCTCCCTTTCAAATGCATTGATCGTCCAAAAAAAAAGGGGGTTCCAACATTGCAAAATTGCCTTTGTTTCTGTTTCTGATTTTACATGGCGTTAAAAATACCGTGCATTGAAAGTGTTCAATCGGATTGTTAACCTGATCTATCCGTGATTTTAGAGATTTACACGACGGCTGATACAGTCAGTAACTTCTGATCATTAATTCACAAAGATCAATTTAAAAATTGTCTGCTCGTCGTTGAATAACCATTCGTACTGGATTTGCATATTTATTTCAACAAAGTTAACAACTCTATTTAAGTCAAACAATATCCCGCCTCTCATTGACAATGAATACAAAAAGAAATTGAACTGTGACCACTAAATAGTATACATATATTTGACAACATTGTAACAGTGATTAACCATCTCGTGTATACATGCATCCACAATTATCACTGTAATAAGCTCAAGCCACTGAGTCTAGCATCTTTTATTTTCTATTAATTACTGATGAGTTTTCTTCCTTTCTTTGTTTGTTTGAATCTTCAAGGGCCTACCACACAGAACATTTAAGAATAAAGGAATATGTTTTCGAAAGGAAGCTGAAAACATACATTTTGTTTACTTTTAAAAATGTAACTATTAAAAAAAAATTGAAATAAAACTTGTCCTTGATAAAGTTGAGAAAGGAAATGTGATATCTGTCAAAAAGACAACAACCTGGCCAAAGAACCGAATTTTAGGTTTATTATAGTTTTGTGTCATATTTGCCGAGTTAATTCCAACCTCTTTCCACTTAAGAGATGAGTAAACGGGGCCTCTATATGTGATTTAAGTAGGAGATTTCAGTAAACTTTAAAAGCGTGTAAAAACAAGAGCTACTGCTTACTGATGATACCCCCGTTGATTTTTTTTCGTTAAACAAGAAGTTGTTGAGTGATGAATCTAAAAACGCATCCCCGTGTATAACTAACTTATATAAACCCTGAAACCAAATTTCAGAAATTCTTGTAATTTAGTTCCTGAGAGATATGCGAACTAACTGACGGACTGACGGATGGATTGACTGACGGCAAGACAGAGGTAAAACAGTATACCCCCACTCTTTTTAAGTTGAGTGATATAATTATGAACTGATACTTGTTTCATACTTACAGTTTTGAACGCATCGCAAACTTTTTGATATAATTTCTGATAACATACTCGTAGAATGTTTTCATTTGAACAAATGGACTTCATTTTTTTCCCAGACATATAAACAAGGCATTTGGTGAACAATTTATTTTTGAATAGGCAGTTCATGGTGGAATGTAACTGGGAATCCTCAAGTGTACATCAATTACAACTCAAACAACAAAAACACCCATTCCTACATACACACAGTGTATTAAAATCAACATGAATCTAAATAAAGAGTATATTAAAATGTTTTTCTGGGCTGTCTTTTATCAAAGCACCGATTATTCATTTACTGTTGGACACTGTTTTTTTTAATGAATCATGTGATTGTAAATTTGGACATAATTTGTTTTAAAATGGAATTGAAAGAGAAATATGTAACGAGATCTGAATGATATAATTTTATTTCGTCCAAACGGGTACAAACTAACAGTGTTGACATCCCAAAATGCCAAGTCTTTGTTAACTTTCCCCTCATTCCTACGTTGCTGTCAAGTGTAAACTGTGCTTATACGTTTACAGTGTTGGCAAGTTATTTTTTTAAATTGTGTTCTGGGTATTTTCCATAAGAGAGGCAAATATCATTTATTTTTAGTAAACACGGTAACAAAGAGGTTTGACAATATTTTAGCATACTGTTAGAGATGTTATCCAACCCTACTGCTTTATTAACCTTTAAAGATGACAAAGCAGTCGATATTTCGGTTTCAGAGATCAAACTATCAATTTCATTAAAGCAAGTTTTTTCAAGAATGTTTAGCTGTCCCTCTAAAAATTGCAGTCGCTCTTAAAACTCATCTTTTGTTTCGGTCAAATTTTTAAAATGATTCAACCAATTAAATGGTGCAACCAATGCTGAATGCACTGACGTTACGCACAATATTGTGTCCCAATTGGTAACGTCAAAATTTGACGTTTTACGTCGGTAATCGAGTATACTTTGTTCGTTTTGATTGTAATCATTTTTGATCGATATGGATACTTCAAAGTCTTGAATATGTATGAAATATTTGCTACTGGTAGATACGCAAGCAAATGAACTTTTCGGACTTCTGATTTGGCTTGTGTTGTATTTTTCTTTATATTTATTGTAACTTTTATTTTTTTGCTCTTTTCTTTTTAGTTTCTTTATCTCTTTACAATATTTAATTCCCTCTGTCTCGGATATGAAATTCTTTTGTTCTGTAATTAATATTTTACCTATTTATTGACAAATTACCATATGTTTTTTATTTCATTTTAGATAATTATTCATTTTCTATTTGATTATAACTAATTTTATATATTGCAGTTCTTATCGTGGTTTCTATGATTCTATCTATTATCGAAATTTGTAATTTGGTTATTTTGTTTTGTCCTCTGATCTAAAAACATAAAATCGAACCGTATTTGTTATTTAAAAACAATGAAATATTGTTCATATATCATATGATAATACGAACTGCTTTCGAATTCGATGGCCTAGGGGGATGATTGGCCTAATGAGCTTATATAAAGTGATAAAAAGCATGGTAATTTTAAGATACGCTCGTGGCGAGATTTGTTCGACTCCGATCCTAATCGACAGTTATTGCAACTATTTTAACTTAGGTCGCCTGATATCCGGCTTCTCCTACCTTTGATGACAGGTCAATAAAATACAACAAATGTCGCTTATACATGATGTGGTGTTTAATACCAAAACAAAGAACAAACTTTTAGAAATAATTTGAAAACACATATATGTATAGCGTCCCGAATCGAAAACGTTCAAAACGTAGGAAAATTGCTCAGTGGACAAACTTGCAAGACATTTGATTTGTTAAAAAACGAAGTCATTTCGACTTAACAGCTTATCAAAAAGTATGTTATCGTATTGTGGGGTGAAAGCACAATTACGAAAAAGCACTGTTTTATATGCTACAAATTGAATACTTAATAAAATTACGTTGAAACTGACAGTGTTTTTGTAAAAAGCGGCGAAATTCGATATTGGACAATCTTGCAAGACATTTTCCCGAGGCCAATGCGTTTTTATTTGTGGTGCGAGTGCTGTAAATATCCGGATTTGAAATGGTCTATCTAAGCACATTTGTAGGAATAATTTATAAAACCAAAATTTTATATCATCTGATATTTTAAAAAGCGATAAAGTTTGATAATTTACCATTTTTAGAAACCTGACCATGGCGAGGAATATTCGTTTTTGAAAAAAATATTTTTTTATATTTTTGGCGTCATAAATTATATTAGACGTTTATCATTCATGCGAATTTTCGCGGATTTTAAACTTTTTATTAGACCACAAAAATTCCCGCAAAAGTTATTTTGCGAATAATTTGTTACGTCTGACACGCATATTTTTGACGTTTTGGTAATATTTTTATCATTATTTGAAACTATTATGAAAAGTTAAAGAATATTTTTGATATTTTTGGAAACAGTAATACCTGCCTAATCTATGGATATAAATTTCATAAAGCTGAACTAGTTAGTTTTCATAGAAGAGCTATTTATCAAATTGCTCTGTCGCATTTCACGGCATTGACGCAATAACGTGCTTAACGTCACTCTTATCATCCTTTTCCTTACCCTGCAGTTCGTCAATCAATTGCCAGCACTGCTTAGGATTTTCCTCATGCAGTGTTTCTATTTGCTTCAACAATGACTGCTTGTACTCCCTGTATTTGTTTTTCCGTGCCTTAGTATATACACGCTATAGTTTATAATAGTGACCTTTTATAACAGCAGGATCACTGGGAAATCGAGAATAAATTTTCCCATAACTAAATATGTTTTTTTCGCAAATATGTACAGTCAAACCACTTTTGGTGTTTAACCCCCTTACCCGTTTGGGCTTTACGCCTTTTAAGAGAATGATTAGCATCAGTTATAATAACATCTGTCAATTCTAGAGATGAGTTATCAATTGCATGTTGTGAATCTATGGGCTCTAGTTTAAGGAATTTGTCAAGTCGCAGCTGAATTTCTGCAGTAAAAGAGCATCTTGAAAAAGAGCTGGTGAATCATCTGATCATATGAAACCTGATAACATTTCATGTTTTAACACTATGACAATCAGTTTTTAAGCAATATTTAGCAGACAATGACCATTCCAACAAACAATGGCAGTCTGATAGTGTTGGTATAAAAAAATACTTATCCTTATGTACAGAATTTGAATCAGGATACTCTCCGACACTAAAACATAATCAACTGTACTAGCCCCATTAGGTGAATAACATGTTAGCCCACCAAAGGTATCACCAAGAACTCAACCATTTAGAATCCTTATTTGGCTACTAATACACAAGTTAAGCAGGTTTGAGTCAAGTTTATCGCCTTTGCTCCTTCTTTCAAGAATTTGTTTATCGCTGAAATTGGATATAACGGAGAAAGATTATTGATCATTATTACTGTCATCTATGATAAAATCTGTATCAGAAGCCACTCTGGCATTAAAGTCCCCACACAATAATATATTACCCTGTTTTTGGTAGGAAGCAATATCCTTTTCTAAAAATTTAAGAATATCATGGTCAAGTCCTTTAGAGTATGATTACCCTTCTGGTGGGTTATACACAACAAATATAAAAATATCTTTGTCAAATCCCACAATTATTTTCTAATTCCACCTACTGAAATTCTCAAATGTTGCTTTAGTGAGGGCTTGCGTAGTATTGCTGCCATGTCCTCCAACAAGCCTGTTGTTATATTTAGCTACATGTCTGCAAATAAGATGACAATGGAACGACCCTATATTATTTATATTAGAATCTTACCCCGAGTGGGTTTCAGCGAGGAACGCTAGATCTAGATTTTCTATATATAAGTACGTCTGAGTCAGTGACAACTCTACAACAGATTAATCCATCGGATCACCATCATTGATGGTGATACATGGCTGTGTACATTATGTATATATACAACTCGTCTTAACATCAATCCAACACTGTTAGATCTTTAAATTTGCTTTCGCAAATGTTTGTTCTTCCGGCATCGCCGGGATTCGAACCCATGCTACTGATATATCGTGACACCAAATCGCCTGAACTGCAGCCGTCCCGCTAGACCACACGACCACCTGCAAAAGCAAATTTACAGATCTAACATTGTTGGGTTGATGTTTAGACGAGTTGTATATATATATATGTTTCAAAAAAGGGAGTCTTGAATCTTGTTGTTTTGTCTTTTGTTTTAGACCATCCACGTTCCAGAAGCCCATTTTGATGGAAGATAAATCATCACAAGTCATTTTATAAAAAAAAGAATGTCTCTAATTCTTTCTTATAAATTTTTGAATAGTACATTGTTGAACAACTTTTTTTAATGATTTCAGATATCAATAAAAGAAATTGAATATATGAGATACTGGCTATCCTAACTAATATGATCATAATCTTTATACTACACAATTTTAGGGTTTTAGCTACATGTGATTGTGATATGAGAGTAATAATACTGTAAATATTTTCACAACTGATAGAACAATGAATGTTTCATCATAAACACAGATATTTATAAAATACAAGTTACATATTGAAAGCGAGACAACTCCAAAATATATTCAAAAGTCGAACACACCTAGGTGCGATCGATATTTTTACATTGGAATGTGATCTGTTGTTCTAAACTCCAATCAAATTGAAGTAACTGTCTAGACAAACAAAACTATGTTCTCATTTTGAATAAGATCAGATGGGGTATTTTTATTCCAAAATAAAATGCAAACATAGTATAATGTATACGCAAGTGACAAGAAACATAATACATGATAAATGTTTTTAAAATATAATCATGACATTTTTTAGATGTTAAACCACAGCCAGATCAGAGCTTTACAAGTTTACAACCATGTAACTGTGTAAATAGTTTTTTTTTTAAAACACGTTAAAACACTTTAAATTGGGTAAACAAACACATTTAAAATTATTCATTTAATCTTTTTCAGACAAGAAAACAGGAATTTAACCTGATATCAGCTGTTGGGATTTCTTTAGCAAAGAACGTCTGCCTAAGTACCTATCTAATAAAGTATTATTGTGTAAAACAAAATTGTGGAATGATTGTCTTTGTTGTATGTGAAGCCGTTTTGCTATTTATTCCAACTTCAAGATATCTTATAAACTTTATAAGATATCTTATATACATGTAGTTTACAAGTGTGGCCACAGATGAGTGTGGATAGCATGTTTGAATGTTTGACAGTGTCTTATGACAAAAGGAGTTATTTTTCCTATATGGTGTTATTAACTGTGTTGCACGACGACAACCAATCTGAGCATTAGGAGTGTTATTTATTTAACATTTTTTTTTATGAGCAAGACGGGCATGGAGAAGACAGTAATTGCGTTAGTTACCAAATGATTATGATAGAATATGTTCTACTTCTTCGATTTTTATAAATAAGGTCGTTAGTTTTCTCGTTTGAATTGAGAATTAGTGATGTGTAGGGATTTATTTTTCATAAATTATTCCTCTTAAGGCAATAAGCCGTCATATACAGTGTATTTATGTCAAAACAAGCATTTGAAAAGTTTTAATCGAATTTTATCAACAGCCGGAATTAAAATCATGCTACGTTTAAATTTTGAATCGTAAATACGGTACTAGTTTACAGCAGTAATGCACTATACATGCTATACGAATATACTTTTCAATTCGCAGGGGTTACGCTCTGTTTAGGAAAAAATATCTCAATTTCAACGTGCAATTTATCGGTTTGTTGTACGTAACATTTCTGTCCAAGTTTCATTACAATCAAGCGAGAAATGCTAATAGTATCCACTGAAACCAGTGGTATTATACTTACTTATGGGGTTTTTAACAGATATGGCTTTTAGTTTTGGATTGAAATATGTATCTTGTCTGTCCCTAATGCCGCAATTCAGTTTTCAGAGACCTTTATAAAAATATGATGAGGTATGATTGCCAATGATCGAGACAACTATCAACCAAAGTTCAAATAAGTGGATGTCAGCAATTATTGGCAACCGTACGGCCTTCACCAGTGAGAAACGTCCATACCGTAAATATAAAAAAGAAGATGTGGTATGCTTGCCAAAGTCGGTTATAAAATGCCCCGGAATGAGGATGATGTTAAGGAGGAGGAGGATGATTTACAAAGCAACAAGCCACGCTAAATCAGCCAGTCTTTGGCCTTACACCTTGTGATTTTCCGAGAAGCACCAATATGCCAAATTTATTTGGATTTGACCAGACCAAAATGTCCCTCTGGTATCTTTCGCCTCTCTTTTACATGCATTCGAGACGATCAAATCACATCAAATAAGAGTTCTGTTAATTTTGCAGGATAGTAACACTACAACATAAGCTCTAAGTGAGCTTTTGAACCAATATAACGATTTAGTTTTAGACACCTGTCTATTGTTGAACACTATATGTGGCTCTCTAGATATGCTTATGTGGTTCATAAGTGTTTCTCGTTTCTCGTTTTTTATATAAATTAGACCGTTGGTTTTCCCGTTTGAACGGTTTTACACTAGTAACATTTTTGGGTGCCCTTTATAGCTTGCTGTTCGGTGTGAGCCAAGGGGTTCCGTGTTGAAGACCGTATGATTAAAAATGTATGACTTGGATGAAGAGTTGTGTCATGGGCACTCATACCACATCTTCTTATATCTATTATGTGTTTTTGTCGTTTGATTGCTGTCTTATTGACGTATAACACACATCTTCTACAGTTTTAGTTCCGTTTCATGTACTTTTGAATCGTTAAATGAATTACGTCAGTCGCTACCTTGATATACCCTATCTTTTATTAAATTTGTCGGGTAACTTATGACAATAAGCATTTGACGTCTTGAGCCGAACAGTTTTCTCATTTTTACACAATTCAATCTACTGTGTGATGGTTCATATTCTGGACGCCAGTCTTTGCTCCTTTGTAATAAATCTACATACCAAAAAACAAATATTAAGCTTAGAAATGGAAAAATATTAAACACTAAACTCGTTCAAAGGGTATCTACACGTCTCAATCTTCAAAATCGCTTATCTAAAAATACTACCATCGCTAACGTTTTTAACAATAAAAATCGTGGTTACCCTTCTATCGATAAGTGTCATGCCAAAAAATGACTTACGTGTCCCCGTCTTTCCACCAACAATACAATAAGGTTCATATTTAATGGTCGCACATTTTCTCTAAATTTTGAAACTGATATTATTTGAAAAACAAACAGTATTATTTATTTACTCACATGAAACAAACCGGGATGCGATATTCAGTACGTAGGTGAAACTGGACGATATTTATCTAAACGCACGCAAGAACACCTGTATCGTTTTAAAAGACCCAATAAATTCAAAAGTATCATTTATCAACATCTTAAGAAGCACAGTCATCCTATTAAATATTTAACAGTTCAACCTTTAGAAGTAGTTAATAAGCAGCCTGGTGAATCTCATTCAAAGTTTGTACGATCACGAAAAATAATTGAATTAAATTGGATCAAAAAGTTACAGACAGTCTACCCTCTCGGTCTTAATGATAATATCATGGGAATTGGCAATATATCAAGAACCGATTCTGTTAACATTTTGGATATAGTTTCTAAAACTGTTCGTAAAAATCGTTCTCATGGACGCAGAAAAAATCGCAATCAAAGAAAATTTCGGACCAACCATACAAATATTTCGGACCTAATTTCTATTTAAAAAAAAACCAACGGCAGACATTGTCTGTTAACCAAGCTTTGTTCTTTACCTATAAATAAATTAAATAAAATTTTAGAGGATTGTAACACAATTTCATATTACATTCCTAAGTATGAAATTGTCCAAATTATAATGGCATATTGTTATTCTAGGCTGTTTCCAAAAATTGATCGCCCTGAAGATCATAAAAAACATTTTATTAAAATAAAGTATGTCAATTAAAGGTTTTGATTTTGTAAATATTGCCGGTATTTTTTCACGACCATTCTGTTAAAGACCAAATTCCTGGATATTTTGATAATACTTAACTCCCTCTCATTTGTTATATTTACAAGCAGAACCAAACACAATGAAAGTCCCAACTATGTACTGGCTTCCGAAGCTGCACAAAAAATCTTACAAATATAGATTTATTTCATCTTCTAGCCATTGTTCAACTACTAAATAGTCTGTTTTACTTACTAGTACAATTGGTACAATAAAAAAACTGATAATAAATTGTTCAAGTAAGGCCTTTGAAAATAGTGGAATTAATTACTTTTGGAGTGTCAAAAACTCGTTGGAAGTACTTGATAAATTGCATGCATATATTGGTGATTTTGAATCTGTTCAAAGTTTTGATTTTCTGCCCTATATACCACTTTGCCTCATATTTTTATTAAGAAAAAAATCACATCCCTAATTAACTTGGCATTCAAAAAGTCGGAATGCGAGTACATATGTTCAAACTCTTTTAGATCATTTTTTAGTAGCAATAAACAAAAGAACTATGTCAATTGGACATGCTTTGATACTATTTATGCGCTTGAATTTTTACTTGACAACATTTTTGTTCGCTTTGGAGATTCCGTATATCGTCAAGTTATTGGAATTCCAATGGGGACTAACTGTGCACCACTTATTGCGGACCTGTTTTTGTATTGTTATGAGTTGCAATTTATGACTAAAATTAGCAAAGACCCATCAAAACAACATTTGATACAAAAATTTAACAATACTTTTAGATATTTGGATGATATATTGGCTCTCAATAATGACGACTTCAGTATGTATACTAAAGAAATTTATCCTGTAGAACTTACTTTGAATAAAGCTAATGATAATAATGATCACTGCCCTTTCCTCGATCTTGATATCTATATCATAAACGGGAAGCTTAATACAAAAATTTATGATAAAAGAGATGATTTTATTCCCTATTGTTAATTATCCATTTTTAGATGGTGACGTTCCCTTGTCACCATCTTATGGTGTTTATATATCTCAACTTGTACGATTCGCTCGTGTATGTAACAACGTATTAGATTTTAGCGAGAGAACTTTATGTATTTCAGAAAAATTATTACACCAGGGTTTTCAAAATCACAAACTGGTCAAAACATTTACTAAATTTTATCACCGGTATAAGGAAATAATTCGTAAATACAACTCAACATGCAGACATCTTATACGTTCAGGTATTTCACATCCAATTTTTTATGGAAATATTCTTTATAATGCACAAAAATGTCAGTATTCTCCTCAGAAACTAACAAAACCTTTAAATAGACTGATTAGATGGGAATATAGTTACGATACTGTTGTCAGGTCATTAAAGATTGCATATTTTGGCTTTAATATTGATTCACTGATAGTGTCTTTGCATCGGAACTAAACACATTTATTTCTAAAAAACAGTTGTTGGCATGACACGGGTTATGTTCTTCTCATATATTTCATGATAGTATGATACTAAACCCCTAATGGGAGGGATTGTGCTCACCTTGGTCTATGGGTGTATCAAACAAAGGACACCCTCCAACATTGTAGACGAGAATAGACCATGACAAAAATCTCTATTTTGTCAATCTTGTATAACTGATTTTTAGAATAGATCTGGTCTAGCTGATAATTTTTGTGATTAAGAGTGATAACAGGAAAAGGTTTATCTATAAATATCATTGATTTCATGATTGAAAGGCAAAAAATTAAAAACAAAGTCGTAAAATTTGTCTTTTATGGACAATAACTCCTATAAGAATTTGTCTAACATTTCAATTTACGTATAGTTAGACAATTGGCAGAGCCCATTATTCTGAACATTTCTTTTCCTTTCAGATTTTCTCTATTTATAACAGTTCCAAAAATAATAATAGACAAAACTTGCTTTCCCCCCCCATTGTTCTATTTTTAGCAATGACAGCTATGTTGCTTAGAAGCAGGGTTATCTGACATGTGTTTTAACTAGATACCTTTATGATGATTGTGGCCAAAGTCACAGTACTTTCAGAGATTTTTGTAAAGGTTACAAACAAGAGTGCACAAACTGAAATGTCTCGCCTTCTTTACTTATCATTGATATTATGTTGATAGTCCTAAATATAAAGCTTAATTACGACTGTCACAGAAACTTAATATTAACCAAGAAAACTAAAAATTCTCGCTTCATTGAAGACCTGTTGGTGACCTTTTGATGTTTCCTGTTCTATGGTTGGATTGTTGTCTTTGACACATTCTCCATTGTCATTCTCAATTTTATTGACCCGCAATGAACCATGAAAATAAGGTCAAGGTCAGATGAAACATGCCAGGCAGGCATGCACAGCTAATAACTCTTCCTTAAAACACATATAGTTGACCTATTGCTTATGGTTAAAGAAAAACAAACAAAGCACAATAACTTAACACTCAGCAATGTACTGTGAAAATGAGGTCAAGGTCAAATAAAACATGTGCAACTTACATATAGATCATAAAATATTTCCAAACAAATTGCATAAAGTATAAGAGAAAAAGACCAAAACTCAAAAACTTAACTTTGACCACAGAACCTTGAAAATGAGGTCAAGGTCAGATGACAACTGCCAGCTAGACATGTTCAATTTACAATTATTCCATAGACTAAATACACAGTATAAGAAAATCAGACAATAACACAAAAACTTAACTACACTGATCCATAAAACGATTTTTTTCAATAAAAAAAAAGGTATTTTTTTGGTCAGTTATATTAATCAATGAGAGAAAGATTTCTCCTAGAAGAAATTTAAAGGTCCCAGTGAATAAACTACACAGAGAACAATAGCTATTGTATTTATTCAATTAGACAATAGGACTGCCAAAAGTTTAAATGGACAGGTAACTATCAGGTGAATCTTTGGAAAAGTATGATTGGGTTCGCAATAATTATAATCCAAATTCAGACCTGTATCAAGTGCTAATGTTGTGTCAATTTTTGCCCCAACTGTTCAGGGTTGGATCCCTGCAGTCATATCCAGCAGGGCTCCGCAATTATTGGTTATTATTTCCAATATTATATTAGAAAGAGAAAAAACTGTAAACAGCAAAGTTTAAAATATTATTTGAACCCCTTTTTTTGCCCCTCATTCTTAGTCAATTGGAACCATAACCCCAAAATCTATCCAAACTTTCCTTTTGATGTGTATAAATGTCATGCATTTCTATATAACTAAACTAAAGTTATTGTCTGGAAGCCAACTGTCTTCAGACAACGATGACAACCTGATACCAATAACCACATTTTTTTTCTCCAATTAAATGGCGTCCAGACTAAAATACACACTAAACAAAGCTACATATAATAGAGCCCATGTCATATAAATTGTTCATTTTAGACATTCTATAATTTGGATATAAATGTTTAACTTTGTTGTAAATCTAATATGAGAATGTTAATCAAATCGTTCAATATGAAATTGACAGCCATGTCCCTATAATACACTAAAACGGAGATCTTAAAACACATTTGACAGGAAAAGAAAGGTTTTGAAATAAACAGCATAAAAACTAGAGTTGTGTATTTTTTATTTGCTACAGTGTCAGTCTGGTATTGAACTAAGAACTTGCACCACCATATCACTTATATCTTCCTGCATGAACATCTTCATCTACAATAAAAAGTAGAATTAAATAAAAGGTCAAATTATATTATATTTTTTTTTTCTGAAACCTCATCAATATTAACATCAAAATTTATGAATTCTCTAAATTGCTTTTCATATGATTTAAATAAAATATTCCACTAGGAAGAAATGTATCGTGTTACTAAATCCATGCTTCTTTCACTTTCATTACTTTCACAACATGACATTTTTGAATAATGACACAAACTGATTTTTTATGGACTGCAGATGTTGGGTATTTCATTTCAGACAAATCAGTTTCTTTCCTGAAATGTCCAGATATATATAATCACACGTAACCATACCTGCAGTTTATTTCATGTGACAAAAATATAAGTTGAAGATAATTTTTGGCAAGACAGTTTTTACAAGTACAAGCACACTTTTCTCGGGATGAGAGTAATCACTGTAAAAATAAACAGTACACAAATTTAATTTTAAAACATTTACCTTTTTACTTTTGTGTTTAAAAGTTGATTTTTCTGCAACAGGTGGATTAAATACATCTATTTCTGTTGAAAACTCATCATATAAATCACGTGGAGGTCTGAAATTGAATAATTTAAATCAAATATATTAATGTAATGCTAGTTAGATAAATCCATTTTACTGTGAGAGAGCATGCTACATTTGACTTAAAATGTTGAAAGATGCAGTCTATTAAGATAAAATAACTAGTACCAGTATAACTAGCAAAGTTAATGGGGTCCAGTGACAGATCATTGGGAATGGTAATGAATGCAATGGAGTTCAAGCTCATAAATAGGATACAAGTACAACTAAATTGTATGCTGCTTGCGTCATAACCGTAAAAATGGTCCTGGTTCCTCCACTGAATCTAGCAACATATATGAATGTATACTATACTTAAACCAGATGCTCCACAGGGAACAGCTTTATTAAAGGGGCACTAGCTACGAGATATATAAAGGAATCAAAAGGATGATTTTTTTGTTCAATCATAAATGAAAGTGAAATAGTGAAATAATAATTTGTTTTTATCAGCTAAAATGGTTCAATTTTGTCAAATAAAGCTTATAAACTCTGATAATGAATTATTCACTTGCAAGTGAATAATTTGACCTCAATATAATTCCTTATTCATGTGAACTCCAATTTAACCTCATAGAAAGAGATAGAATAACGCATGCATTTTCAGTGTACAGGTATTTAATTAAAAAGAATGTCAACATTGAAGGTGAAACAAAGGTAAATAATTTGATTAACTGTTTCGATCCACACAAAATTATTCTTTTAAAAGTAAAAACGACCATAAACATAGATTTTTATTCTATATTACAAAATTTAACAAACCTATAAAAATCCAATTGCACGAGTTGCTTAATCTATTTAAATCTATAAAATTGAGAATGTAAATGAGGAATGTGTCAAAGAGACAGCAACCAGACCATAGAGCAGACAGCAGCAGAAGGTCACTTACAGGTCTTCAATGTTTATGTTTACATCGCTTTTATGTTCATAGAAGGTCAACTCTAGAGGTAATTAGATGGCGTCTTGGCTAAACTTCACATGAAACGATGTTACATCTTATTGAGACCATGTCCTGTAAATTGTTTAATTTAACTTTTGATAGTTTAGAAACATATTTTACATTGTTTTAAATAAAATATGAGAATTTGAGTCAAATTGGTGAACATGAATTTGGCAGCTAGTGTCCCTTTAACATAATTTACAAGCAGTGTAAGGGAGGTAATCAAGTAATCAAACATATATATAACAGTATTCTTTAAATTTTAATTGGAATTGGATTACCTCCCTTACACTTCTTTTAAATTGTCTAAATGGTCCTTTAACCAGAAAAAACTCTTTTTTTACCCTAACATTGCTTAATGATTTGATCCATTACCCCCTTTTTTGGCCCCTGACTTATTGAAACCTTCCTTGGAGCAAGAATCCCAAAACTCAATTTCAGCCTTTCCTTTATAGATAAAAAACCTTATTGTATAATTTCAGAGAGATCAATACACTTAAGGTGGTACCCAACACCTTGACTAAAATTAATTTGGCTCGTTTAATTTTCATAAAATTTTGACAAAATATTTACTTTAACCCTTTAACAAAAATATAAAAATTTCAAAAAAATTGAACCAACCAATTTATCAGAAAAATTACACTGGTTATATAGCAGTTTAACAAACACTAATTTTGATCATTGAGAAGCTTAATATTACCTTAACAACACAACGTAATTAAAACGTTTAGCTGAGTTATCTCCCTGTAGTGTTAGGTACCACCTTAAACACTAGTTATTGTCTGTAAACTAGAAAAATGCTTCTTGTTGACCCTTTTTTGGCCCCTTATTCCTAAATATTCAGGAATATTAACCCCAAACTGACAGCAAGCCTTCCCTTCATTATATGGAACCATGTGGTACAATGTCAGAGAGATCCATACAGTTAAACATAAGTTATTGTCCCGAAAATTCAGGGCAGATGGAAACTACTCCCTTGAGATTTAAAGCCCTTAGGAATGGAAATAATATGGAAAAAATAAACTATTTTGGCACTTTCTTCCCATTAATTCTCTTGAGGTTAAATGAAATTTATTTTAAAAGTTAACATTAGCCGTATAAAAGATGAGTTTGATTGCCTATAAAAAATAATCATTTCATAGAAACAAACTCTATGTTGTGTTGTTCTAATTTTAATAAGATGTCATAATTACTTTTTATATTGTAACGGTAACTGTCCTTCTCCAGACACAGGAGCCATTTTACCTAAATGTACTGCATATTTCTTTATGGCTGGATGATAATGACTCTATAAATAAAAAAAAACTCAATAACTTTATTCAAGCTAAATCTGTACTATTAAACGAGAAGACCTCATTTTGGGTGTCGCTTCTCTTCTTTTCACAATAAATTAATCATCATGCCTCTGTGTCCTATGGGTACAGTGCATAATCGCATTTGTCATCTATTCATATGGTTATTCAGAATGAGTTATTTTGGGTGAAAAACGAGAAAAAAGACGTTCGGATATGATTCCGTCATTGGGCAAAAATTTAAGTCAGATTAGACTTCCGGTTTACGTTTTTTTGTATACTATGAACATACATTGATACTACGAATACAGTGTATTTTCTGTCTTATATCCGTCATTGGACGAAATTTAAGTCAGATTAGATCTCCGTTTTGCGTTTTTATTTTTACTTTGAAACAAATACATATACTACGAATAAAGTGTATTTTCTGTCTGATATCATTTTCAAGTTTACTATCCATGGCAGTCACAGGGTTTATTTGATAGAGAGGGTCTGAATAATATATCAATGACCGCTGTGGATCAATTATGAAACTGAGGATTGACTGTAAAAAGAAAATACATTTCGGGACGTCTGGAACGGGTGTTTTTAAGATAGAAATTTCAGGATTGACCATTTTGGGATCCGGGATTTCTTTTTTTGAATTTCGGGATGTCGAGATATTTAATTTGTATAATAAATTCAGAACCTCGGGATTTCATGTTTTTAAGCCTGGGATATTGGGATCAGGGCCCCTCCGCAGTGGCGGATCCAGAGATTTTCATACGCAGGGGCCCGTTGACTGCCTAAGAGGGGCCCGCTCCCGTCATGCTTCAGTGATTCCCTATATAAGCAACCAATTATTTTCCAGAAAGGGGGGTGGCGGGCCCCCTAAATCCGCCTCTGCCCCGACCCCCCTTTAATGAATGTTCATAGTATACAGATAAGCGCTAAAATTATTCATGTGTCATTAAAATTAATAGAGAACAAACCAAAAAAAAAGGATTTTTTTGTGGAAAAAGGAGGAGCCGGGCTGGAAAAACAACTATCCTGTCCCAAATTCCCTATGACTTTTGATACCTTTTCTGAAATTCTCAAGTCATTAAATGTTTTACAAAAAAAGAAGATGTGGTATGAATGCCAATGAGACAGCTCTCCACAAGAGACCAAAATGACACCGAAATTAACATTTAAAGGTCACCTCACGACCTTCAACAATAAGCAAAAGCCGATACTGCATAGTCTGATATAAAAGGCCCCGAAATGACAATGTAAAACAATTCAAATGAGAAAACTAACGGCCTTATTTATGTAAAAAAAATAACGAAAAACAAATATCACTAAACCACTGAATTACAGGCTCCTGACTGGAATGTTCATAATACATGTACACTAAATGTATTTTCATAATGAAATAAATCGAAAACAAAAAATGGGAATTTTGGAAATAAAGGAGGAGGGTTAAAAAAACATTTTTCCTGTCCCCAAGTACCTATGACTTTTGATACTTTTCCTGAAATTCTCAAGTCATTAAATCTTTTACATAATTCTTCCTACAACACTTTACATCCTTTCAAATACGCTCTGAATGCCCTCAATTTTGCGGGTGTGTTCTAGTATATGTTGAAACTAAAACAGAATCTAAAAAACAAATTTGTCGTGTCTGACCAGTGATTTTTTTAATTTTTAAACTGTTTTCTTTGAATCAGTGGGAAAATTGAAAATAGCACTTTTAAATTTTAATGCTCCTGAAGACTTTTCTGAATTAACCTTCAATAGGATCACTCAAAGCAAAACATATGAAAGCCAAGTATTTATTAGTTCCAAAACATATGAATATAACCTAATGGGACATAAAAATAATAGCCAAATCCATATAATGTCATATTAAGACAGGAACTTGATCTATTTGATTTATCATACTCCTGTGTGGTTCTTAAATTGGGTTTTCAAATATCAGATTTCAGTAATTTAGAATGACTGAATGGTGCTAGTACCCAATATTTGTGCATTGTACTGTCAAAAACAGCCCATATCTATGTAGCAGAAGCATTCTACAGTCCAAAAAATAACTAATATAAATAATTTACATTTTAACAATATTGTAAAACTGCTATATTTTGGGGTCACCATTCAGCTTCCTCATCCCTGATCATCAAGTAATATGTTTTTTTTACCTCTCTTAAATTGAAGTGCACATTGAAAGTGGTCATAATACAAAGTTAATTAAAATTACCTTATTTAGAAGTCATATGTCCAATGTGATAAGCAAAGAATACAAGCTGGCTATTGAAATTCTATATGAACATTTACCTTTAAAGAAGAAAGTTCCCATAACATAGTATTATGAGCATGACAGTGTTCTGGTTCTGGTAATTCTGGTAAGTATATACCACTTCCTTGGCTGTCATTATCAAATAAAAAGTCCAAGTATTTGTATGTCTACAAGATTCACAAAAATATCAATTAATCTTTCTGTCTAATTGTATTCTTTCATTGGCCGAAAATTAACAAAATACATGTTACATTCCAATGAATGAAAAAGGATAGACACCAATAGAAAAAACGTATATTCTAATCCATTCTTAAATTAAACATAAGTAAAATAATGACATGAAAGAAAATTAACAAGCATTTTGAGATATTTGTCATATGTCATTAGGTTTAAATACTATATTACAACATGTATAGCGCTAAATTTCTAAAATTGATTTTAAAATGCTAAAAAAGAAAATGACATACTTTCTTAACAAAACCTAAGGCCATAGTTATTATATTTTTAGTTTTACGAAATTTTTTGACAAAACCAATGGGTAGGAGGACGAAAAAAAAAAAAAAAAAAAAAAACTGCTGCTGCTGATTTTTTTTTAATACCAACCGTCAATATCAAAATTTTTTTTTTTATTTCACCAGGAGATTTTCTACTAGTGTAACAAGTTAACAACTATTTTTTTTTTCTTGACATGGTTTTAATTGAAAATCAATGTGCAACAACTTACTAAATCACCAAGAGCATAAATTCAGATTCTTTCATGCAGTTATGAACTAAAATTTTTTTTTTTGCATGAAACACACTGGGTCGGAGGAGAAAAAAAAATAAAAATCAACATTTTTTTCCTATTTGGCAAAAATTAGGGTAGGAGGGTTCGTAAAACTAAAAATAAAAAAACTACGGCCTAACAGAAATAAAAATTCATGAAATCATCATTTTACAACAATTGGTCAACTAGAAGCAAGATGGTCACACTGGAATCAAAATTTATTAAATTTCTACAACCTTAACATAATAATATATTTAACAGAATAGGGCAATGAAATTTATTCACCAGCTTTAAATTAATATCTTTATAAATACAAACAAGAATGCCCCACTTGCACTATCATTTTCTATGTTTAGTGGAACATGAATTTTTGGGGAAAAACTTTAATTTGGCATTAGAATTAAAAAGATCATATCATAGGGAACATGTGTACTAAGTTTGACATTGATTGGACTTCAACTTCATCAAAAACTACATTGACAAAAAACTTTAACCTGAAGCGGCACAGACAGACGAACAGATGAACGAATGAACACATAGACGCACAGACCTGAAAACATCATGCCCCTCTACTATAATTGTAGGTGGGGCATAAAAAAAATGGGGAATGAATATGTTCATTGGACAAAAATGACATATGATGCCCCCTATTGCAAATAATGGTAAAAAGGGACATAACTCAAGAACTGTAAAAGTGATGCCACCTTAACTCGTTCTTGATCTGAGTTTTGTGGTTATAAGCATGCATTGTTTTTAAGATTCTTAAAATTAATTTGAGGCAAACTTAAATGAGAAAAGGGAAATGAAAAATTCAGCATCTTTTCCATTTGTAAAGAGGCATTACTCTATAATGGTAGAAGTGACGCCACCAAATTCAAACTAGAACCTGTTTTTTGTGGTAATAAGCATTCTTTATAAGTTTCATAACATTTGGTTGAGAAAAACGAAAATTAGAGAACTGAAACCAATTTTGAGATGTACTTATGTACAGAGGGACATAAAAATTTATGCCCCCTCCATTGTGGTAGAGGAATATACATTATACTTAAATCCATAAAATAAAAGAAAATACATTATACTTAAATCCATGTCTGCATGTGAATGCTATCTGAATAATTAACCTCTAGACTTGACAATAGTGTTTTTTATACAGATATCTTACCAACATAAAATTACGTATTAATCCAAGGAAAGCTATGGTTCCATTTGGCATCTGTTGCAATGAAAGAGTTGCTAATCTCTTTGTGTAAGACAGAATTCTTTGTTGTGAAATCTAAATAATGAAAGAAATGATAATAATGAAATATAATATAAATTGTTAATAATGTTTCAAATCATTTCATTTCTAATGGACTATACCAATTTCACAGCCAAAAAAAATATAATAGGGATGCCACTATAATTTTCTATGTTCAGTGGACCTTTGGTCAAAACTCTAATTTGTACTTAAGTCTTCATGAATAAACAGCTGTGTCATGAGCACATGATACACCTGTTGCTTTTTCAAAGTATAAAGTTCAATAACTACTCAATCAATGTCATCAGAAATTCACGAAGAAATAACTATTAATAGATTTCTTTCGGTCACCAAAGAGAAAGAAAAGACAATAACAGTCCACAAAATGAAAATAAAAATGTGCACCAAAAGTGGATGATCTCAGTTGCACTATAAGGTAAACAGATATTGCTCCTCATGTGGTACCAATCATGTTGGAACTTCTACGATGTCAGATTTGTGAGCAAATACTGTTGATTTATCATTAATCTTGAGATGCCAATTTTTGTCATTTCAGAAAATAAACTTAAAAATGTTCAATTAAATGAAACTTTCTATTTATGCTTTAATCCAGAATTTGGCAAATTATGAAATCAAATATCAATCCAAAAAAGGTATCAATAAAATAATACATGGATCCACAATAGATGTAAAAGTTAAGGTAGTGTAGCTGCTAATTGTTTGATATAATCATGATTTTTTTAGCTGCTACATGAACAATAATATACATTTAAATTCAAGCCTTAAAATATTACCAATCTTTTACGTCTGTTCATCATACAATCAATACAATCAATCACTAATGGCAAATCATCACTGGAACATCCTAAAACAAATCAAATACAAAAATGTTTTTCAAAATTGTAGATCAAATACAATTTCAAAATATCTAAAACAAGCATTCAGGTTGTATTACAGGTTGTATTGTACAGCAATACATAGTCCTGTTCCAGTTAAAGATTAATTGTACTGGAACAAAACTATAACTTGATCTTCAACTTATCATGGTGTAAGTTATAATATAACAAATATCAAATCAATATTTTGAAGCATGACAACAAAAGTGTTGAAAACTCATCATTTTAGTGAATTTTCTAAGTTCAAGGAACATAACTCTGCACAAAATCATCAGAAACAAAACAAAAATTCAAACTTGGTCTGAAACTTGTCGTGATAAAACAATGTGCTTATTATTAAATCAATATCTTCATACATGATGGGAAAAAATGTGGAAATCTTAATATTTGAGTGAATTTTTCAGGTCCTAGGACCATAACAAAATTATCAGATGGGAACTAAATCAGAACTTGATATGATAAATCAAGATACTAAATATGAAATCAATGTCTTAAAGCACAAAGAAAATAATTTGCTTTGCTGAGCGCAGCTGTATACGAACACATTTAACCATTGGGGCATAAATGGACACAATTGTGCTTGATAAAGGTCTTAATTTGAATTGTAATTAAATATTTGACACATAATAGGTTTCTGACACAGAATTACTGTAGTCAAAGAAATTGGAATTGGTTATATGATTTGAATTTATATATTTTTTTGCTTTTGTGCAATACACTATGCTGTTGCAAAACGACCCCTCCCCCCCTCAAACAGTTCACCCCTTTTTTTTCTTTTTTACAATACACTATGCGGTTGCCTATTGACCCCTCCCTCCTTTTTTGGGGGCAAATAGTCCAAAACCTGACAATTTCTTTATACATAATTTACAAGTAGTGTAAGGGAGGTAAATCCAAACATACACAAAATTGTATTCTAAATGTATTTGTATTACCTCCCTTAAACTACTTTTAAATTGTCTTAAGTGTCCATTTAAACCATATAAATCTAGTTTTCCCCCTTTTTGCCCATATTCCTAAATGGATTTAGTAATAACCCCCCTCTTTTCAAAAGTCAATCCTAACAATCCCTTTGTGATATAAAAAATTTTGGTATAATTTCAGAGAGATTCATACACTTAAACACAAGTTATTGTCTGGAAACTACAAAAATGCTTATTTGGGCCCCTTTTTTGGCCCCTTACTCCTAAACTGTTGGGACCATAACCCCAATATAAATACTTGCTAAATTATTACTACGGTAGGACACAATCAAACAATGTCTGATTTATATAAGAAAATTTCATTGAACTAAAAAAAATTGTAGAATTTATATATTCAACAGAAGAATAAAAATATTTAGACAATATACGTATAGTGTCTTGAAATATGAAATTTATTTGTATGAGGCTTAGAAACGGGAAAATGCGAGGTTCTACGGAGCATTTCTCGTTTCGTGCCGAATACAAATAAATTTCATATTTCACGACACTATACGTATAATGTCTTTATACTGAAATCTAAAAAAAAATTCAAAATGAAAAAAACATATAGAAAAAATTGTAAAAAAAAAGTGTTTGGAATTTCCCTTTTTGGGTACCATTTTGGGGTATTTCCTTATGAGCGTAGTCCAGGCGATAAGACATTGACATATTAAGGAATAAGAAGGGGAAAAGAACTTAATTAATAACATTTGATACTCATGGTATATAAATAATCAATTTGAAGACATAAAAGTTTAAATTCATAAAAGTTTGACCATTGTTACTTTACGTTGTCATGGTCGTGACGTGGTTGATGAAATACAATAAGGAGGCAAGGCTTATAGGTTAGTTGGGGTCATTGACGTATAAAGCTAACGTTTATACGTATAGCTTTATCTGTAAAGGAAAATAGCTGATTGCAGTATAAATACATGTATACTTCTGTAACTATATTCTAAATTGTTTATTTGAAGTTACGATTTCAGAAACCATTGTCTGGAAATTGTCCAGCAAAATAAACAATACATGCCACCTTTTCTTGACATCTTGATGTATAGCAGCTAATTAACAGTGTTTTATATGTAATTTTATCCTGTAAGTGACCTTTCTGCTATGTAAATACAGGTTGACAGTCAACATGATATGATAATTGTATTGTTTACATTTATAGTCTCCTGGTATCCTGCTTCTGTCATTGGCGCTTATTTATATTCAAATTACTGCTTAAACTGCTAAGTCATGTTGACAAATCTAATGTCAAAAAAGAGCTGCCATATGAAGGCATGATATTTCCCTCTCCCTTTTATCTCGTCTTTATACTTTAAATGAATTCTGATGATCACCTATATGATCCTATATAGCTAGAAATACTGCAAGCACTGCTCAAATAGACCCCTCCTCCTCCCCAATACAAGGGCATCGCACACAGTGGTACCCATTGTTCTAAAACATTAATATTGCGTATTATCGAGGGGCCAGTTTAACTAAGTTCATGGCCTCAATGTTTAAAAGAATAAAATTCCATAACTGTCTTAAGAGTGAAAAATGCTTTTTTCGACATTTTTTCAACAAATAAAGTTCCCAACCTCACAATGTCATAAAATGTCAGACAATGACATTACTTTAATTAATCAAACTGTGTATAAATGTGTGTATACCTGCATGTACATGTAAGAGTGTGTTGTACATATGTGTGTAGAACTTGAGTGGGTCAATGTTGAGAGCACTGCCTTGTCCACTGAGGATGGTAAAAGCTGTCAGTATCACATGTAAAGATTCTCTGTAGGTCAGATCCTAAAAAAATATCATCTTTGATCATTTCTTTTTCTCATTCAAATTCATTAGGAATGATCTGATAGTTAAAATATATTCATATATGCGAAAAAGTATATATAATATTTAGTTTAAATCATTTTTATTTAAAAAAAAAACACTGGCAATTCTTAATCCTGTCTTTAGCAGCTTTATACATGTATGTCAGGATTGCTTTTCCCCATTGTGCCTGTTAATCAACTTTTACGTTTTATATTTCAATTCAATTTAGACATGGTTACCTAGTCATATAATATGGAATGATGTTAAACAAGAGTGCAAACTCTGAAATGTCTTTCCTACTTTTATGATTTTATGAAAAGTCTTATAGATAAAGGTTTAACTAATATCATAACAGAAGCTTAACATGTTTAAAGATCTATACAATTGAGAATGGAAATGGTGAATGTGTCAAAAAGACAACAACCCGACCATAGAACAGAAAACAGCAGAAGGTCACCAATAGGTCAATGCAGCGAAAAATTACCGCACCCAGAGGTGTCCTTCAGCTGACCCCTAAACAAATATATATACTAGTACAGTGATAATAGACGCCATACTAAACTCCCAAATACAAGAAACAATATTGAAAATTATACAAGACTTACAAAGACTAGAGGCTCCTGAATTGAGACAGGCACAAAAATGCTGTGTGGTTAACCATGTTTATGAGATCTCAACCCTCCCTCTATATCTCTAACCAATGAAGAAAAGTAAACACACAACAATACACCCAGTAAAATTCAGTTTAAGAGAATTCCAAGTCCATTGTCAGAACAGGTAACAAAAGAAAGTAAACAAAATGACATTAATACGTATGACTATTAGGTTAAAGTTGTTTGATCAAACTAACTTGACAAATAAAACAAATTCATTGTTGACATCCTCATATAGATGGTGCAGGCAAACCTTAATATCAACCAATAAAGCCGTTTCATAAATGATAAATTTCCAAGAAAAGTTAGCTGATGACCGATTAAAGACAACTGAAGCAAAGCGAAGGCAAAATCTAACACTTCCCTAGCCATTTGGTAAATTGAGCTAAAACTGTGAAAATCAGATTTTTTTTTAATTTCAGGGTCAATTTCTCAATAACAAGATGTCATATTTGTTTAAAATTCTCAGGGTTAAATAATTTTATAATATAGGCCAATTTTACAATTTACATACTCCTTTACTTTTCAAAATAACAGACATAAACTGCAAAACATTGATATTTCAGGGGAAATACCTTTAAATAAACTTTAAACAATATCTATTTTTTCGAAAGTGCACTAAATGCAATAATACAATAAGAAATACTGGGATTATAGTTTGTGCATATGTTTAACTGATACACCAGTGTCCCAGGTTAGGGGAGGATTGTTGCCTTCTAAGATGTTTAGACAACCACATCCTTTAGGTGTATGTCCCAAATCAGCACACAGTAATCCAGTGGCTGTCTTTGGTTCATATCTGTCAATATTTTTTATCTTATATAAATAGTTTAATATAAATAAAGCTGTTAGTTTTCTCATTTGTATAGTATTTTTCATGTCAGGTCTTTTTAAAACCTACTAGCATTGTTTTTTCTCATTGTTGAAGGCCATTCCGTTTCCTATAGTTGTCAGCATCCACTTCATGTGAACTTATTGAGATAGTTGTGTTGTTGGCAATCACACCACGTTATTACAAATATAAGTAGTTAGTAGAACAGAGTTTCACAGACTTTAAAAAATTGTCATAGTCCTTGACATCTTACTCCCAAATATAAAATAATCCCATAAAAATTAATCTCAATAAATCTTCCATTTCATACTTTCTCTCAATAAATCTTCCATTTTACAAATTGTGAATTGGATGGAGAGTTGTTTCATTGACACTCATACCACATCTTCTTATATATCTATATACCAATACTACAGTTGCAATATGAAGACATGTCAACTATCCCAATTTATATTTGGGGGTGTTAAACCCCCATGAGAGGTATCAACCCAAATTTGGAAATTCTTTATTATATGAACTTAATACCTACAAAAAGGTATTAAAGTAAGTAAAGGATATTTAAGTTCATGTATATACTCATCCAAACAAAATAGTAAAAGGTAAAATAAAAACTTATGACAATATAAGAGTAGCAATAAGTCCTTTTACACATTAAATCCCCAAAGGAGATTTTGAAAAGTTGACATGTATGAATATGATGTTGGGTTTATTTTTATAAACTAATCATAATGTATCCAATAAACCAATGACTGTATTTTCTAATGTAGCTGTTAACATACAATATCACCTACCTCTGATTCTATCAATTCATTGAAAACTTTATACAGATCATCAAAGAAATCTATGTTTATTAAGTGTGAAAACCTGAAAAAGTACCGTATAAACCATCATTTAGAATCGTTATAGCAAGTGTATATGTACAGGTAAAGTGTCCCGGTCCATTACAAATATCAAATTTTGATACAATTTTTAAACCCATTCAAAAATACTTTCAGCTAAACAAATTCAATACTTTTATATAAAATCTACTCTATTTGCATCCAACTGTCTCAAAATGTAGTTACCTTTTCTTTTTTTTAAATTCCCTTTGATGATTTTTAATTTTGCATACATTTGTATATACAGGTTGAGATTAAATTAAATTAATTTCTTTTTTCTGCAATCAAATTTTGAATACAGTTTTCAACATGTTCAATAACACAAAGGATATGAAAACCCTCTATGAACAATCAGGATAAGGCACAGTTCTCACGAGGAATAAACTACTATACAGCATGGTTCAAATGCAGTGTAATTTCACAATTATAACATATTTGATCAATTAAAAACATGGTACACAGTTTTTTTTGGACATTTTTCATGTTATAATAAAATAAAGGCTGAGGAATATTGAAAAACGAACCATTTTAAAAAGTAGACTAAATCTGACCCATGCCTAGTGAAAGACAAGAGTGTACACGCTGAAATGTCTCACCCTCTTTCTAATTACTAATCATTGATATTATGTTGATATTCCTAAATATAAAGCTTTATTACAACTGTCACATAAACTTAACATTAATCAAGTAAACTAAATATTGACTAACGAACCATGAAAATGAGGTTACGGTCAGATCAACCATGCCAGGCAGACTAGTACAGCTAACAATTCTTCCATACAACATATATAGTTGACCTATTGCTTATTAATAACCGACCAAGACACAAAAAGAAAACACTGAGCAATGAACCATGAAAATTAGGTTGGGGTCAAATAATACCTGCCCAACAGACAAATAGATCATAAAATATTACAATACACCAAATATAGTTGACCTATTGCATATAGTATTTGAAAAAAAGACCAAGACTGAAAAACTTAACTTTAATCATTGAACCATGAAAATGAGGTCAAGGTCAGATGACACCTGCCAGCTACACATGTACACCTTACATAATACAATCATTCCATACACCAAATATAGTAGACCTGTTTGTGTAAAAGAAAAACAGACCAAAACACAAAATCTTAACTACTGAACCATGAAAATGAGATCAAAGTCAGATAAAACCTGCCAGTTTGACATGTACACCTTTCAGTCCTTCAATACACCGAATATACTAAACCTATTGCTTATAGTATCTGAGATATGGAATTGAGCACCAAAAAATTAACTGTGTACACTAATCCATGAAATAAGTTCGAGAGAGAAAAATGTTTGACAAACATGAGGACTTTGTGAGATACACACATACCGAATATAGTTATCCTATTACCGGTACTGTGAAAGTACTTTTATTCGTGGGGTACCAATTTTCGTGGTTTTCGTGGATGACTTTATCCACGAATTTAAGTGTCCAACGAAATGAAAAAAACATTGTCCAAATCAAGACACGGACAGATCCTCATCGGAATGTTTGTATACTGATATGATCTAGAGAATATATTGAATAACGCCAAATCTGGGAATATACTTTAATGGCAGTCACAGAACTACAACCGCATGCAAGATTATACTCATTTAATCTTTAATAACCTAAACTGCACAACTTTTGATCTTTAAATTCTCATAAAAAATATTTTGATCGATAAAACTCAGATTTCCGGTATTGATATGCTAGTATGATAAAGTGTTCATTTTATATCCTCATTGTTCTCGTACATATGGGAAATAATAATGTCATGCTGTGCTTGATTTTGATAAGAAATATATGACAATTCAATTTACGTTTATGGCATTTGTTTATGTTACTGTTTTCTTAAGGTGACATGTTTATGGCCTCATTAACACCTTTGATGGTCCTTAGTCTGTTCATGGAAGTATTACCGGTATATTGTCAATATAATACTTCCATGGTCTGTTGATAACTTTATCATGGGTTAATTAGTGTTATCACTACGATTTACACGGTCAATATTTACTTTGCAATTTCCTTCAATCCAGACTATTTGTAACTTTCTTTTTTATAATGTTTCTTTTTTTTCTTTCAAGAAAACTAAAATCCACGAATTTAAAAACCAACGAACATGTAAATATTGCTCAAACCACGAAAATTGATACCCACGAATTAAAGTACTTTCACAGTACATAGAATAAGAGAGAATTTAACATTACAAAAAATCTTAACTTTTTTTCAAGTAGTCACTGAACCATAAAAATGAGGCCAAGGACATTGGTCATGTAACTGACAGAAACACTTTATACAAATTATGAAGCATACAGGTTTTCAACCTTCTAAAATATTTTAAGCTTTTGAGAAGTTAGCTCATGCCACCGCCACAGCCACTGCCAGATCACTGTCCCATTGTCAAGCTTTCTGCATCAAAAGTGGTTGGCTCGATAAAAAAACATGTTTTTAAATGATTTTCATGCCTAATGAACAGTGCACCATGTCATGTTAAACATATTCCAAGTCAGCACATATGCATTAACAATGGGCTTGTAATAACATAATTGACTAAATGTCCACTAGCAGTATAATGGTTTGAATTTTTTTTAAAAGATACATGGGATGTGGCCTATCTTTTTTTTTAAATAATAAAGCAAGACATGCATTATGGCTATATAGGACTGAATAGTGGCGATTTTTTTGGAGACAGTTTTAGTTAAAGAGCCTTATTAAATCTAATGAAAACAGTAGGAGTTAGACATAATTCAAACCAAGTAGCCTTTATATATTTGATACAGACAGTTCATAGACCAGCTATCCCCTATGGCAGCATGGCAGCAAAGATAAAAATTAATCAACATATTTCATAATTAGGTGGAACCTTAAAGATTATAAAACAAAAGATAACATTATTGTATTTTTGATAATATATAATATATTTTTTTTAAGTCTTACATTTATCAACATATATACAAAATCAAGTGTATGTATCATCGTATTAAAGAGTCAAATTTATTCTGAGATAGAACTGTAATGAGTCAGACATACTTAGCTAAACCTTCAAGGACTGATGGAAGCAATGTAGACTTTCTGTATCCTTTCAAAACTTTAAAGTAAATCAGGAACACTGCTCCTATGATTTCTGTATGCTAAAAAAATTATTAAACACTTCAATAACAAAGAATTAGACAGTCATGAAACTCATGTGTATGTTGGTCTTAAATGTTACAAATCAAATATGTGCACTCTTTACTGTACACACTTGTAAATTATCACAAGAGACTAACAGTCACTATGTAATTCTTAACATATTACAAGTAAGTTTCATCATTAAATGGTTCTGCAGATCTTTACATTTTAATTGACATTCCTGTTTTTTTGTTTGTTTGTTAAATATCAATTTGTTAATTTGTTACACATATCAATGAGAGCAAAACAACTAATTTAAGAAAATTACTCCTGGATAATAACAATGTTAGTATCTCATCCTCATTATAATACATTATCACAAAAACAATTACAATTTGTATTTTAATTTAAATATTCAATACCTATAATCAGCTGGAAAAAGGTGATGTACATTTTTTATTCTTTCTGAAAAAACATTAACAAACTAATATACTTACAAGTTTCACCTTTTTCTTCTTATCTTCTGTTGCTTTTGTTTCTAAGAGTTCATGTTCTAAATTGGCCATCTTTTTTCTTTTCTGTAAGAATCCAAAAGTTTATTACACTAAATATAATTAAATATGTATATCTCAAATTCTAAGAAAATAATCTCCATGGTATCGATCACAATTTATAGCAGAATTCCATCACTCTGGTTGTGAAATGTTTTTCACCGTTTTAATTTTCTTATCAGCATACTTGACAAAGGGTGTTTATAAATAGATTATTCCAAAATATTTAGCTGCTTCATCAACATTTCAAATCGATTCAATGAGATGAAAAAGAAATATTTGTTAAATTTTCAATAAATTCTATTTGATTGAATTGTTTATATGATGTGTATTCTTTGGAGAATTGCTAAAAACATTTTTAATGTTTGAGTTGAGTTTTCTTTGAGCATTTTTAAAATCCCACACCTTCATAATATTCACAATACCCCATTACCATTTACATAAAACAAAATTTATTACCAATAAAATGTTCCAAAAGGATACATTGTACCAATTTTGTTTTTCTTACTGCTTTAATTTGTTGTGTTAAAAAAATGAAGAAGTGATAAATAACTTTCTCTATTTCTATGGTAATTTATCCCTTTCCGAACCCATTGTATAAAATAAAAATCCATGAGTGGTTGCCAGTGATCTCAAAAGATCATTGGATGATTTTAAGGGTCATAACCTTTCTAGCTAACTGAATGAATCACAATAGGTGTTAATGAAATTGACAACTTTGTGGATTGTGAAAGGCACTTGAAGGGGATTTTCATTTAAAAAAAAAAGTAAATTTAATTTTCAATCATTAGAGAAATATAGATTTCACAACTGCAACAAGTGTATTACAATATTTCTCCACTCGAGACAGTTGAATTTTAATATTTAAAGCGTGAGGCTTGCCAAGCTTTTTAAATATTAAAATATAACTGTTGGAGAGTGGAGAAATATCATGCTACACGAGTTACAGTGGTGGAATCTGTTTCTCTTATGATTTTTATCCTTTCGTTTCAAAGATTTGAGGAAAGTTGTGTTCTTTTGATGGGATGTCTCGGGCATCGTTGCTTTTTTTCACGATGTCATAATAAAAAAATTCAAAAGAAAACAAGAAAATTTAACGTCACAATTAAATTTCAACCAATCATTTGCCCAGAACAAATTTTTCACTAGTGAGGAGAAATATTTTTATCACAGTCAGGAATTGTGAAAATAGCACAAAAATTAGAGAAACAGATTCTTACATCCAATCTCAATAGTTAAATTATAAATTTTTAAGTCCTCGCCAAGGCTTGTACTTTAAAATTGATAATTTAACTATCTGAATTGGATAAATCCGATATTCTTATATAATGAGTCGGGTTTTTTTCATAATTTTTGTCAAATTTGGTAATTTCTTTGTTTGATATGTCAATGCATTTCAACTACATCAAATAAAACAAATAATTCTATCTATTATTCAAAAAAAAAGATTGTGTAAAATAGTCAATAGAAGATTTTGAACTGTTGTCTGGACAAAACAATCATATGAAAATCAAACCTCAAACTACTTAACCTTAAGGTTAACCTTTCCATAAATTGGGAAGATGTGGACACAGATGATGCTCCTGCTATCATATAACATTATAAAGGGGCACAACTTCAAAACAGTAAAAGTGACACTACACAATTTTGTACTTGATCTGAGTATTGTGAAAATAAACATGGCAAATTCCATAACATTTGGTTTAGGCTAACTAAAGTTAGATAATGGAAACCAATTTAAGGACATACAGATGGACAAGGCTAAGAATTCATGCTCCACTCGCTATGGTTGGGGCATAACAATACTTACTCTCTCAGTTGCACAGTATAAGTATAGTTCAGGTTATCTTTATTAAGCATATCACTTTAGTAGTTTAACCTTAAACATCAGGCAAAATTAAAAAAAAAAAAGAAACCTATAGCTGATATGTAATGTTCTCAATCATTGCTACCTTTCTCTCTCTTCTTGACATGAACTCTCTTTTCTTTTTCTTGTTCTCATCCAAATCTTCTGATGTATCTATCTCCTTAATCTTCAGAGCTAAGAATGTGTCCAGAACCTTTAGGAAAAATGTCAGTGTTAAACTTTGTTGTAATATAAGACAAATGGTACAATGTACTTTAAAATCCACAAACTTTCCTGGAAATCTAAATATTGGAGTAAAAGACCACAGACAATACAAACGCTGAATTTGATAAACAAATGATATAAGTACAAACATAGACTACAACACCACAAATGTTCAACCTATTGCTTATGAATTGTTGGCTTGTGCTTCTTATGAGTCAAGAAGACAGTATCTTATTTGAAATGTAAACCCACACTGAAATTGTGATCAGATTTCATGTTAAAATCAAGTTTTTACAACTATAATGTATAACTAAAATAATGTGATGTGGAATGTACTTTATCCTGCAATCAGCCATCTATTGTACAAATAACAGGTATACAAATAAATTTTTGCTTTATTTGTACATGTATAAATAAAGTATCCTGTTACCCTGATTCCATGCTGATCACGGGGTTATTGGGATTTTTTTTGGTGTCTTCTTCTCACGGTCCACGTTTAAACTGTTTATTTCTTTGAAAAATTAGACACAATGATTTACATTTGACAACGAAAGTTTCTGAGTGTTTGGTGTAAATTTCAGGATAAAAACAATAAATGTACATTGTCAGAAAATATAAAATTTATTTGTACTCGCTGCGAAACAGGAGAAACGCTCAGCAGAGTCTCGCTTTTCATCCTGTTTCTAAAGCTCATACAAATAAATTTCATATTTTCAGACAATGTACATATATTGAATATATATCCAACAGAGACTTATGTAGCATACTTAATCAACTTTAACAATGAGTAAAACCCATTTTAAATAGTCAACTACTTAAGACCTCAGCATGAAAAAAATGTGAAGCAATTGAAACAAAAATTTAACAGGCATTCTGTGAGTATTGCATGGCAATAAAGTCCCCTACCGGTTGTATTGGAACAAAATTCAAACTTGATCTATAACATGTTATGGTGTATACTATACAGCAAATATCAAGCATGATGAAAAAAAGTGTTGAAAACTGAATGCTTAAGTGAATTTTCCATGGATGATGGTTTGAAATTGTCCCTTTCGGTATCATTTGATAATTTACTTGACTTTGATTCCAAAAATGAATGATTCTACGCGTACACTTTCACATTAAATAAGTACAAAAAATACCTACTTCTAGTTCACACAAAGTCATTTCCACTTAGCATTTTCAAGGAAATATGGCTAGTAACCTAATTCAAAAGTCCTGTAGCTTTATCATGTATATATAATAAATTTATTATAAAACTTCAGAAACTAGAACATCAAAATAACATATGATCGTAACCTCAATTTCAAGGTCATAAACCTATGACCTCTAATCAAAAGACGCTAAGTTTTTACTATATATGGTTAATAATTATGTCGTCATTGTACAAAGTCAGGAGCCCGGTGCCTTTGTTAGTCTTGTATTATTTTTAATTTTACTTTCTTGTGTATAATTTTGAGTTTAGTATGACGTCCATTATCACTGAACCAGTATATATATATGTTTAGTGCCCAGTTGAAGGATGCCTCCGGTTGCTGGAGTTTCTCGCTGCAATTAAGACCTATTGGTGACCTTCTGCTGTTGTCTGTTCTATGGTTGGGTTGTTGTCTCTGATACATTCCCCAATTCCATTCTCAATTTCATTTATATTGTATAAACACAAAATCAATTGCAATTTTTTAATGTGTAACTGTTTTTTGTATCTAATAAATCAATCAATAACTGATAGATTTATCTTCAAAGAAATTTAAAAGTCCCAGTATAAACTACACAGAGAACAATAGCTATTGTATTTGTTCAATGGGACAAAAGAACTGCCATAAAGACTCCTGACAAACAGACACATACAGAAATACATCATTTGATTCTCTTGTAAAATGGTAGAAATACTTCATTGAGGAGATCAAACAAGCTCAATCAAACCATATCTTCTTATCCTTATATTGTAGAGTCATAATGAAATCTGGCACTTCTCTATAAAGCCTTATCACTTCTATCTGTTTAGATTCCTTAACATAAAACTCTAAGGTAATGTTATCACTGACCACCATCACAACCATGTAGTATAAATATAATCTATTAATAAAACATTGCCATGCATACTAGTATAAATATAATCTATTAATAAAACATTGCCATGAATACTAGTATAAATATAATCTATTAATAAAACATTGCCATAAATACAAACCTTCCTTTGAACTCTAAAGTCTCTTGCTTTCACCATTTTATTTATTAATCTGACAATCTGCAAAATGTTAATATAAATTAACTGAATTGACAGTTAGCAGATATCACCAATATAATACAATGTGTTATTGGCATAAAAGCTTCAGCAACTGATGACCAAAATATAGTTTTACCAAAAGGTGTATTCCATTCTATTATAACTTGATAAATGTGTTAAGTTTGGCATTTTATTTCAGTCATTTGTATTTTAAACCTTTTCTAGACCCTGGATTACAAGTAATTTTTTCAGAGACTTTTTGATAACCAAATTTTACCACAAAATATGTATAAGTAGGATAGTTTTCCTGAGTCACAGCTGAGAAGCTGAGAAGCTTATAATTATAGTCAGCTACTATTTTAGATGACTACATACCAACCCAAAGGTCCTGAAATATTCATATAGGCCAGAAATAATCAGCTGGTTGGTAGTGTGATTTTTATATTTTTTTTCGGAAAAAGGCAATAACTTTAAAGTTATGACAAAATGACCAAAATTAGGTGAAAACATTTTCGTATCCTTGTACTAACCTCTAGGGAAACTTCTCCTGATTTATCTTCTCTGAAAACTTTAGAGCTTGTCTGACATACCATGTCTGATACCTGTCAAAAAATAGAATATACTGAAATCAACCCTAATCAACATATTGATTTGATTCCTGTAGATAGCAATGACAGTTAAACATAATCAGTGATAACTCATTTTAAATAAACTGAGAAAACTTTTGTTGATAGTTGTCACATTGGCACTCATACCATATCTCCTTATTCTTATATAAGACATCAACAAATTAACCTTCGATACAAACATGTCATTTTGCTAAGTTTTTTCTGTAACCTATTCTAATATTGGACTTGAACATCTTTTAAACTGAGTTGTACTGTGTGTTGTTCAGTGTATATTGGGTTTTTTCACTTTGCCTAGAGATATAGAGGATTGTGATTTCACAAAACATGTTCAAGACTTCTAAATTTTTGGAGAGATCTGTTTGCGCCCAAAAATGTGTCCTTTTGCCCCACAACTTTTTTCTCCAATGCCACCTGTTTTAAAATTACATGGTATCATTTGCGCCAAAAATAAAACGTACGATTGCGCATATTAGATGAAAAATCACTTCCTTCCTCCTTTATTCGGACTTGGAACCAGTAGTTTACACGGCAAATGTTTCCTTTTCTGAAACATACTTTCTTCTTACCCCTTTACTACTTCCCAATTTAATGTATGTAGAAGCTTGTAACTTCCTTTTATTGTTCAAAAAGACAAACATTAAAGGATGAAATGCATAAAACAGTTCACAATAATTCCTGTGGAATACTTTTGTTCCATTACTGATAGATAGAGTTTCAGCCCAAATGGATGGTGGGAACACAGCACTGTGTCATCAACGTATGTGGCTAAAAAATAATCAGCAAAAGCTTCTATTTTCATCTCTTTTGACATATCTTGTATTAAATATTCAGCAAAGCAATAAGTATTATTCTCTCTCTGTACATGGACTGTCTAATGCACTTCCAAGTCATTTCTCTCCAGATGTTCATCTTCATGGTGAAATATATCTCTGAACATATGATTCTTTTTAAGCCAAACATACAATGTAAGAATAAATATTAATCATTAATATTTATGATAGATATGTGTACAGGTAAATTGGCGCAAATGAGTTCTAAATATTGGCACAATTGATACATTTGGAAAACAAAATTTGGCGCAAATGATACCCCTGAACAACAGTAATTGGGGCAAAGGGACTGCTGCGTAAATTTTTGGGCCTGTCCAAATTTTGTCAAAAAAGTATTTATTATTAGTTCGGGGCCAACTGTAGACCAACTCAAGATGCATGATTTTCTCTGTGAGTTGGAAACACATTGGGGCAATTTTTTCAAACTGCCCTTTTTTCTTCTAATGCCTTTTCTTGGTCTTAAAGAAGCTTCTGTCCAAGTCTCATAAAATTCCATGAAGGTTTAAAAAAGTTATTGGTGCCTATATTTTAATCCTTGAATGTTTAGGAATGTTAACAACTAAAAGGGCATATGTTAGGAAAATACTGCATGATTATTTAGAACAAAATAGCTTTAAAAGTTTGCTTCAGACATCCTCTTAAATGAAAAATTGCTGATTGATTGGTAATATATGAAAATTCCCAATGATGAAAGTAACTGAAAGCAGATAAGATACTTATTCACTTCACTTGCCTGCTGACATGAGCCTTGAAAATTGGATTTTATAGTATTCTGTTTTGGAAAAGAAAGGGGGTCCCAGTTTCTTGCTTCATCTAATATCTAATACATGTGGTTGCAATAACTTTTTCTTATTCTTAAGTAGGAGTATATATGTTTTTTTTTTTGAAGTGTGAGTATATATGGTCTAGTTTTTCTTAAGTGAGTATATATGGTCTAGTTTTTCTTAAATGTGAGTATTTATGGTCTAGTTTTTCTTAAATGTGAGTATTTATGGTCTATTTTTTTCGGCAGTAATTTTGACTTATACTTACCTCTGTGTTGTGTTTATTCATCAATGGCACTAAAACTGCTATGATATTATTACGATAATTGAAATGTGGATGATTTGACAACATTTCACACATACATCTAACAGCTAATTCAGCTATGACCTGAAAAAGCAACAATTGTATTAAGTTACATACAACAAGAATGTGTCCACAGTACACAGATGCCCCACTCACACTATCATTTTCTATGTTTAGTGGACCATGACATTGGGGTAAAAACTCAAATTTGACATTAAAATAATAACATAGAACATTTATTGAACCTCAAAGACAAATGAAATTAACTCAAATATAAAATGTATGGCTTGTTTTCTATCCAAGCCAATGTAATACCTATATAAGTATAGTTGTCTTGGACAATTCGAAAATTTTAGAATTTGACAAAATGCAAACAGTATTTTATCACCAAAAACCCCAGCAGCAAATACAAGAAGACCAAGTTACGCAAGTACATTGTATCTAACCAAATTAAACTCTGCCTGGAGATCTGATTTCAAATGGTGCAGCTCCTCTATCAAGGGTATCATGCTTACCACAGTTCATTCAAAGCTGATTATGGTGGCCCAAATGACTTGACCAAACTTATGGAGACAGTTTCCCACCAGCAAGCCTAAAACTCTATCAATTTTTAAAACACCTTCTGTTACAAGCATGTTCAGTAGTGGTACTTAAGTTGATAATGTAGCTTAATCAGAGGTAATTTTTGCCAACTATGTAATATGATGGCTGATCACTTAATCTTGAATTATACAAATCAAATAAATATTTGAAAACCCCTTATCTTCCATTTTTATCAAGTGAAAATGGATATGCAGGTGTTTAAAGGTATGGAATTGTTGTTCTTTTAACAAAAAGGAAGATATGCAGTTCAAACACACAACAAACCCATTGCGTATGTCGATAAAAAAGGTCAATAAAAAATCTCCAGTTATGAGGCCCAAACTCCAGCTGAAAATTTCCAAATCTCCAGTTGTGGCTTGACACATGTCTGCATGGAAGTCTTACATGTATGTGCACACATACCTCTTCAAAACAACTGTCAACATACCTTAATTTTACCAAATACAATATATTTACATGAGAAGCATCTTCTGGTATATGTATATGCTTAACACCATTTCTCCTCTGTCTATTACTTTGCTCATTAATCTTTCCTGCAATGAATGATTATGTATATAAAAAACTTTTATCATTTTCTTTCTTTCTCCTCGTAAGAATGAATGTCCTTCAAGTTCAATCTTTAATTACAAATGAAGTGGATCATCTTCCTTAAAATTCACTTGCATTTGATATAAAATACAATATGTGTTAAACCCCTGAGGGGTTCATGTTTCACTATTGGTGAGTTTTTGGTAGCTTCTATAGGCCATTCTGGGGTTGAAGTCACAAAACTTTGCTCAGTGCTCGGAGCACAAAAATCATGCTCCAAACATGAAATCTAACATTTTGGAGTATGAGTACAAAAAACTGACTCGAAAGTTTTATGACCGAAGGCCAGGTCTCCTCTGAAACAAGATTCTCAGAACACTGCCAGAATTTTTTGAAGTTCCGACAAACACAAGACACACTTTATGTTATGTCAACAAGTCTGCTGTGTGAAAGGAAAAACAAACATGTAAATATCGATAACCTAAAACTAACATGTAAATATAGATTACCTAAAACTAACATGTAAATATAGATTACCTAAGGTAGCACTCCACAGTTAGGTGTGTAGTTTCGCATTTTGGCCCCTGTGGATTTTGAAAATATGAGAGCTAGTGTGCAATAAAATTCATTTTTGGATAGCTGAGTCCTAAAATAGCCTTCATATTGGGTTTATATGAACATCAAGATTATGTAATGCATCAAATATAGGTTGTTTTCTGTATGACAGTCCGTATTTGCATGCCCATACCATACATTGGTCCGGCAATTATTGTAATGTTTTTTCCAACTTTTTTTTGAACGAACTTTATGATTAGATTTTACGAAAAAATGATGCGAAAGACACCCATTTTTTATTTGATCATTTGGAAGATCTATGCAAACAGTTTCTAAAAAGTTTCAACCAGATGCTCCGCAGGGCGTAGCTTTATACGACCGCAGAGGTTGAACCCTGAACGGTTGGGGCAAGTATGGACATAACATTCAAGCTGGATTCAGCTCTAAATTTGGATTGTGATTAAATAGTTGACACAGCATAGGTTTCTGACACAGAATGAATGTGTTCTAATGAAATTAAAATTTTTGTTTTCTCTTAGAGCAATTCACTATGCTGTTGAATATTATTCCTCACAAAAAAATGTTTAAAGAAATTTTCTTTTTATTTATGAAATTTCAAATGAGAAAATTGAACCCATTTTTTTTAATCCCCCTTTCCCTTATTCCAAAACTAATCTCAATTAAAATTTCTAATGGAGTTTGCAACAATTACTACTCATTTAAATACATCATAAAATATTAAGATGTAAAAAAACTGCTTGTTATCACTGAATGGTAAAGATTATTTTACTTTAACAGTTGGTAGTAAAAAGTGAATATACATTGTATATTGTATATATAACAAAGATTTAAGTTGATTCTGGACAAAGAAAGATAACTCCAAATAAAACAAATTCTTACAATTAGATATTTCTTGCTTACTATTCTGGACAAAGAAAGATAACTCTAATTAAAAACAAAATTGCTATTTCACAAAATTTTGCAATAAGATATTTCTTGCCATTGCGCAATACTGTGCAATTGAAAAGACTTGCTATTGCACAAAACTTAATATAATAATTTTAGATCCTGATTTGGACCAACTTGAAAACTGGGCCCATAATCAAAAATCTAAGTACATGTTTGGATTCAGCATATCAAAGAACCCCAAGATTTCAATTTTTGTTAAAATCAAACTAAGTTTAATTTTGGACCCTTTGGACTTTAATGTAGACCAATTTGAAAACAAGACCAAAAATGAGGAATCTACATACACAGTTAGATTTGGCATATCAAAGAACCCCATTTATTCATTTTTTTATGAAATCAAACAAAGTTTAATTTTGGACCCCGATTTGGACCAACTTGAAAACTGGGCCGATAATCAAGAATCTAAGTACATTTTTAGATTCAGCATATCAAAAAACCCAACCGATTAATTTTTTGTCAAAATCAAACAAAGTTTAATTTTGGACCCTTTGGACCTTAATGTAGACCAATTTGAAAACGGGACCAAAAGTTAAAAATCTACATACACAGTTAGATTCGGCATATCAAAGAACCCCAATTATTCAATTTTGATGAAATCAAACAAAGTTTAATTTTGGACCTTTTGGGCCCCTTATTCCTAAACCGTTGGGACCAAAACTCCCAAAATCATTACCAACCTTCCTTTTATGGTCATAAACCTTGTGTTTAAATTTCAGAGATTTCTATTTACTTATACTAAAGTTATGGTGCGAAAACCAAGAAAATGTTTATTTGGGTCCCTTTTTGGCCCCTAATTCCTAAACTGTTGGGACCTAAACTCCCAAAATCAATACCAACCTTCCTTTTGTGGTCATAAACATTGTGTTTAAATTTCATTATTTTCTATTTACTTAAACTAAAGTTATTGTGCGAAAACCAAGAATAATGCTTATTTGGGCCCTTTTTTGGCCCCTAATTCCTACACTGTTGAAACCAAAACTCCCAAAATCAATCCCAACCTTTCTTTTGTGGTCATAAACCTTGTTTCAAAATTTCATAGATTTCTATTAACTTAAACTAAAGTTATAGTGCGAAAACCAAGAAAATGCTTATTTGGGCCCTTTTTGGCCCCTAATTCCTAAAATGTTGGGACCAAAACTCCCAAAATCAATACCAACCTTCCTTTTGTGGTCATAAACCTTGTGATAAAATTTTATAGATTTATATTCACTTTTACTAAAGTTAGAGTGCGAAAACTAAAAGTATTCGGACGACGACGACGACGCCGACGCCAACGCCGACGCCAACGTGATAGCAATATACGACGAAAATTTTTTCAAAATTTGCAGTTGTATAAAAATGGTATCACTCAAAGGCATTGAAATTCTAGTTTGATCCAAATTTTGGGGGATATGTGATATGTTCACCCCCCCCCCCTTTTTGCAATATTTTGTGGTAAATAAATGCAGAATGTTGCCATGGATACACATACAACACAAACAGTAAGGTTAATATATTAGAAATCCAGGAATAGGAGATGATAAAACATTTTGTGGCTCATTTTTAATTTTATTTTCTAACTGTGGAGTGCTACCTAAAACTAACATGTAACTAAAGATTACCTGTACAATATTTTTCTAAAACTTCTAGATAACCTTTGTAATTCATTAGCAATCCTTGTTCAAAATCTTGTAGTGCTTTTGTCTCCTTTTTCATCTGTTGAAAAAGGCAAAAATGAGTTTTTATTTGCATTACATGTAATACATAAAAATACAGAAGACAACTACATTTCTTGTTATACATGTAAACTATAAAAAAAGAAAGCTATCTATATATTTTCATATGTTGATTTAGTTTAGTTTAGTTTAGTTTAAACATATTTATTTATAGTGATTTGGGAAACAAGTTTTTCAACTTATATTAATCCCTTTCCACTTTGCGGGTGCGAGTGCTGCCTTGTAGCGGCATTAGCCTACTCTTTTTCAAAATCTACAAGGGTGTCTTTAACGTGCAAGATATATGACTCTCTCTTAACACGGGTCAGCCATTTATCATCCCCTTCCAACGGACTATCATCGTTTCCTCAAGACCATACTCGCAAATGGTGTCAAGGGAGAGCCGAAAATTGAGTTCCTGAAATTTTCATCCCGAACGGGATCACATGTTGTTCTTATATGCATAAATTTTTCAAAACTGTATACTCTTTAGACTGTGGTAGGCTATACTAGCATATCATTTTTAATACACTGTACAAATAAATATAAACTGTAAATAATGTAATTCTTCAAAATTTGAATTATGAGACTTTAATACCAGTAATTTTAATTTTGAAATTCGAGCATATGGAACAAGTACTTGCTGAACTATGAAACAATTATAATCCAAGCTTCTCGAGATAATGAAAGTAGAACCGTAACTTATAATGATTTCATGGTTCAACTAGCAAGCAAGCTTACCAAAGATATAACTCAAGACATTGCGCTGTAACCACATGTACATGTACTAACAATAATAGTTACTAAGCTTAGTAAAATTGCCCTTAATAAAGAAGTTTAGTACCTTCTGTTCTTTTTCTTTTTCTGTCAGAAGACGTATTCTATATCCAGGTATGATATCTTTGAATATCTCCATCAGTGATAGCATCACAAGTTTTTTTACTGTTATATAGGCATCTGATTCACATTCTTCTAACATCAATCTTAACTCTCGTAATTTCTTCATCTGAAAATTACAATTACATTTTGAAAAACAATTCTTTCTAATTTTTATAAAAAAAGAAGATGGTGTATGATTGCCAATGAGACAACACTCCACAAGAGACCAAAATGACACAGAAATTAACAACTATAGGTTACCATACCGCCTTCAACAGTGGACAAAGCCCATAACACATAGTCAGCTATAAAAGGCCTCGAAATGACAATGTAAAACAATTCAAACGAGAAAAAATTATTGCCTCATTTAAGTATAAAAAAAATGAACAAAAAACAAATATGCAACACATTAACAAACAACTACTTAACATTATTGCAGTAGTTTGTCAACAAAGGTTTTCTTTAAGCACCATTTTTTTTTAATCAATCTTTTATTTGCACCAAGAATAAACAAAAAAACCCAGGGCCATTTTGCAGGTAGCATAAAATGGAAAAGTTTAAACACTAAAATGATGTCCTTCAAACACTTGGAGTACACACCTGCACCTATGAATATATTGCTAAGGCTGGTCCGATTGTACTCCCACATGTCCCACGTCATATGCTTTTAATGAATAAGCTACACAACATCATAGATGTATGACATCAGAATATAAGCATTTTACGGGAAAATAAACTCTTGTGAATAGGAAATCATCATAACAAGGAAATGTACACAAATGATACTGAAATGTGTTATATAGGCCAATTTTTAAATTATATAAGACATATCAAGATGGACATGGTCAATTCTGATACAAACAGGTCATTCATAATTGAACTGTTTCATATTTTCAGGCATACATTATTTAAAGCTGACTAGACAGAGTCGGTTTTTGAATGTCGTATGGTTGGCTTTGATGGCTTACATGCATCTCATTTGAACTTAAGTAGATAGTTGTATCATTAGCAATCATACCACATCTCCTCATTTATATATAGAGGAAATTAGCAATTAAATTTCAGAAATGAAATCATGCGTAAATGACAGATATATTGTTGTTAGTTATTAAAGTACCAGAGAATGTATGAATGTGAGCAAATTGTTTCAGTTTATCTGATTTAATTTTATGATTTAATTTTAAATCATACATGTACCTGCAATAAAGATGAATAAAACAAAGAGGATTTCTGACTTATTCTTTTTATCACAGTTATCACATTTCTTTTCTTTATTTTTTACTTCAGTCTTTAAATCTGCAACAATGATTTACGTTTTTAAGATAGTAGCCAGATAATAGGTAAACATCACTAGCATGAAAAAACTAGGACTAATGATAAAATAGCAATAGTTTATATAATATTCAAACAAACACTTTCCTTCTATAAAACCCAATTACTATTTTGAAGTAATACAAATAAAATTGAAAAAGGCTGGCTTTTCCTCATAAATAACTATTAGTCTCATCAGTAGGTTTGCAACAAACTATTGGATACTAAATGATCAAAGAAAGAAATCTCAACATATCTCACATTTTCCTCAGGGTTTTCTATCACATCACTTGCAAGTAAAGCAATCTTCTTTTTCCTTTCTTTTAGGTTATGTTTTCTTTGTATAAGCAGCTGAATATTAGATAATTGTGGCAAGGGTTTTGGTTCTTGGTTGATAATGGTATCTCTTTCTATAATGTCTGAACTTGTTTCACCATTTGGTTCTGGAAATTTAAAAACATATAATCAACGATCATGTTTAGTTTTTAAAATAATAGTTTTGTCAAAATAACTTGAGACTGAAAATTATGACATTCATCTGCATGAAAATTGCATTATCATATAGAATTTGGATGAGTTCCAGTCATTGCCAAATTGTTTTTCTTTTTTAATATTTAACCTTTTTTGTTTAAAATTTTAAAGTAATATCTTAACATTTATTCATAATTTGATAATAAATCAAAGATTATCCATTTTTGATAAAAAAAAAATAAAAAAAATAAAAAGAATAAATTTGCAAGAGTTCCTCAGAACCCAGTCATCCAGTGTATCGCTTCTCTATGAATCTAATAAAATTGATTATTTTAAAAACTTTAACTGCAGACTGTTTGTAATGTTAACTGGAAGAAAAATTAAGTCCGGACAGGACACTTTAAGAAAGTTATCAAAATTTCAAGAGTGAATATTTGTGGCCACAACAGCCTCCAAGGATGGAATGTAGTATCGTTTGTCATGCTCTTGAGACAAAATGTACAGGCTCTACAATAAGTGAGAAAAAAAACGTACAATGATTTTATTGATTTAAACACAATCTTCAATAGTTTTTGTTCTCCCACAGAAAAATCACTGGGACCAAAGAAATAATCATAATGAGTTACTCCATTGATATTGATGTCTGGGATCCTTGTAATATGACATTTTTTTCACTTTCCTAAGAATGGGGCAACATACATGTAAGTAAAATTTTAAGGCTTGTTTAGATTAATAACTGGTAGCATGACTAAGTTAGCAGTATATGCAATGGAAGCATAGCTAGTTAAACAGTTATACAATGGTAACTTAGTTGGCTCATTATTCATTGCTCAATATTTTTTTAACACATACAAAATTTCATTAAAAAAAAATGATGGTGCATAGCTGCCTTTTTAATATGAATTGTACCTTCGATCATCTGAGGAATAATTCCTTTCTTTGTCTTAATTGGTAGCAAATCTTTCATATTCTTCCGACTTTCTCCAGCAAATAATTTTCTTGGCTCTTGCTCATAAATCTCTCCAGATTCTGAATATGTTCTTTTTCTTTTAGAAGCAATTTTCTCTCCATTTGAAAATCTAAAAGAAAACAAGAATGTGTCCATAGTACACAGATGCCCCACTCGCACTATCATTTTACATGTTCACTGTCCCATGACATTGGGGTCAATACTTTAATTTGGCATTAAAATTAGAAAGATCATATCATAGTTGACTTGAGTACTAAGTTTCAAATTGATTGGACTTCAACTTCATCAAAAACTACCTCGACCAAAAACTTTAACCTGAGCTTCACACTATCTTCTTTTTTGTTCAGTGGACCATGAAATTGGGGTCAATACTTGAATTTGACATTAAAATTAGAAAGATCATATCATAGGGAACATGTGTACTAAGTTTCAAATTGGTTGGACTTCAACTTCATCAAAAACTACCTCTACCAAAAACTTTAACCTGAGCTTCACACTATCTTCTTTTTTGTTCAGTGGACCATGAAATTGGGGTCAATACTTTAATTTGACATTAAAATTAGAAAGATCATATCATAGGTCACATGTGTACTAAGTTTCAAATTGATTGGACTTCAACTTCATCAAAAACTACCTCGACCAAAAACTTTAACTTGAAGCGGGACAAACGAACGGACGAACGACCGAACGGACAAACGAAGGCACAGACCAGAAAACATACTGCCCCTCTACTATCGTACATGTAGGTGGGGCATTATTAGGCAGGTAGATATTTGTTCATTCTTAAAAATCATATCACATACATGTATATATATATATCCTTATTCTAAATGTTCTACGTTTATTAATATTATATAGGCAAACACAATCTAAATTAAGTGAGGAACTGCTGGAGCATAAACAAACAAGAATGTGTCCATAGTACAGGGATGCCCCACTAACACTATCATTTTCTGTGTTCAGTGGACCGTGAAAATTGGGGTCAGAACTTTAATTTGGAATTAAAATTAGAAATATCATGTCATAGGGAACATGTGTACTAAGTTTCAAGTTGATGTAACTTTAACTTCATCAAAAACTACCTTGACCAAAAACTTTAACCTGAACTTCGCACTATCATTTTCTATGTTCAGTGGACCATGTAATTGGGGTCAAAACTATAATTTGGCATTATATTAAAATTAGAAAGATCATATCATGGGAACATGTGTACTAAGTTTCAAATTGATTGGACTTCAACTTCATCAAAAATTACCTCAACCAAAAAAGGGTGGCGAAAAAAATAATTGACCCAGGAGAAACCCTGTTCAAAATGCAAGTCAAAAGTGAGTACCTTTTCTGTGCAGCACTGACAAAACTGGTTTGTCCTGGAGTGCCATAAAATTCTACATCCTCTGGATTTAACTGGTCCTCTTCTTCACTACCATTTTCTACTTGACTTTGTAATTTTCCTGAATCTTTATGCTGTAATTTTTCTTCATTCTGGTTTTGTTGATCTTTATCCTTCTTTTTTCTTTTCTTCAATTTTCCTTGTTTTGCTAATCGATTATGTTTTTTATTGGCTAATTTTGACTGACTTGTCTTTGAGGTTTTTGACCTAGATAGTTTCTAAAAAAAGATTTTTCAATGTCAAAATACAGTTCACGAAGGCAAAAATAAGATGTGTGTTTCCTACATGTATCTCACACTAGCAATTTTTAACAAAAAACTTGCATTATACATCAATTGGTCATTGTTGGTCTATACCAATATACCTCAATTGGTGGATTATACGTCAGTTGAGGTATAGGCCACCAATTGGTGAACCTGTTAAAATATATTAGAATTAAAAAAATGAAATTGATATGGACTTTGTCCCCTTTCACATGTAATGCAGCCTCATATCATTTATCTGTAACTACATGTATAGTTTGCTAACTATTTTAAGGTTATTTCTTTTACTTATTTTATTTCATTTCTAGATTTCTTCAGGTCAATGATATATAAAAGTATTAACACTTGTATGCAAATTTGTCTGCCATTACGTAAAATCACACAGGTTCCCGTAAATTTTGACATCATAATTTAAAATATTTGACATCACAATTTGAAAGTGATTGTTGCTTGATGTCAAAAGGTGTTTCGGAGTCGATCTAAGGTCATTCAGAGGCAAGATACAGCTAATTACCAAAAGTGTAAATAAAAAAAGGTACCTTCTCATAAATATACATTGATAGTGGGTCTTCCTATGGATAGAAACAAGTGCCTGTGATGAAGACATACAGTTTTCTAAATTTAAATTGTGTTTGACATCATTTGTACCAAACGTTGCCAAACAATGTACAGGATTAATTTTTGAATGAGTTTAAAGTGTGTACAAAAATAGGGAGGGCTCAAAAGGAAAGGATCCTTCCATAACATGTTCCCCACAACGATCTTTATCATCTTACAAGTTCATGAGTTACAGGCCACTTGTTGACGGAAAATTATATAGATAGATGGAAAGCGATGGACTTAGTTAGACCAAACAACAGTGTTTTTCGGGGCTAATGAAAAGCCTTGAGTTTAGGAGCGGATGACGGACGCCAAATGACCTGCTGGTCAATTTTGTGAATTAACACGTGAAACTTACTCCGAGTTTTTTCATTTCGAAATTTTCAATGTAGATTTTGATTTTTTACGAAAACCTTGTTTTACGTTTATTATAATCGTTTCTCAGATACAGATTTTAATAAACATTAACATACAGACCGTTCTCGGTTTGATAATATTCATTTCCGTGTCTTGTTCACTGGCAAACTGAAATCTCGTAACGGTTTAACAAACTCACTACACTAACTTCGGGCAACCATTGGGACATTGGGGAATCATTAAATTAAATTCAAGGTGGATAATGCTTTTTTTTTTATCCCTAATTTGATGAAAAAAAATTAAAAAAAACTACAGTTTTTATTTCCGCAACAAAGACTCAGAAATAAAATTTCTATACGTGACGCCCTGACCTGAGTGGAAACAATAGTTTTTAGTCATGATCTTTTGCTAGTAACAAACTGACTCATAGACTGAGGAGGACATCACATCAATAGAAAACATATAACTTACATGCAATGAGGCTATAACGATCTTTAACGAACTATAACAAATCAATAAGATGTAAACAACAAAATGCATGATTTTTACTCAAATATAGGAAGAATCAACTTATCGGGGCCTTTTATAGCTGACTATGCGGTATAAGCTTTGCTCATTGTTGAAGGCCATACGGTGACCTATAGTTGTTATTGTTTGTGTCATTTTGGTCTTTTGTGGATAGTTGTCTCATTGGCAATCATACCAAATTTTCTTTTTTTATATTAGTCCCATTTTCCCATTAAAATGTACATGGCCGGCATACATGTTCCTTTATCTGAACAAACAAAATGCTTTTAACTGTATTATTTATACCCAACACTGACGAAATCATGTTTTGTTACATCTATTTCAACTTTGCCAACAAAATATTCAGGATATTTTAGTGACTTTTTGTCTCTTTTACCATACTACATCTGTAAGAAATGACTTCGGATTTTTAGCGCAATTCAAGTTTGCGATTGCGCTGGTACACTAAAAAAATATATTTTTAACTAGTGTACATGTTATACCTATTAATTTGATACTATTCTCCAAAATCTCAATGCATTATTCTCCTAAAAAGCACAGTTTTCTACGCCCTTCTTTTTGAAAATAATCTTCAAAATTCCAAGAAAAATAAATGGTTTTAACAGAAAAAAAACAAACATGTCATTAGAGTCGACTTGACTCTAAACCGATAATGATAGAAGTTTGATGCACAGTAAATCACATTGCTGGTTATCTGAGGATTAATTTGAGCCCTTAACCACATCTGTACGTCAGCAAATGGCGATGAAACAAGTCTCTGAAATGCCCCCAAAAATATCTTAAAATTTGCTTCATTTGTTATTTTCTGAAGAACTGTGTACTATAGTTCAGTGATTATGGATGTCTCCGAAAGAAAAGTTACAATTATTATAGGAGATGATTTTTGCAACCCCGGCAGCGAGATTCGAACTCGCAACCTTTTTGCCTTCGGATGGTTCAGCATACCCCTGTACCACTGGCACCGACTCGAAACTTTCAAAATTTAAGTACTTTACTCTACAACTCAAAATCGAAAAAAAAAAAATAATTAGGAAGATCCCACCCAAGTTTGATTTCTTTAAGAAATTATGTGTTCAGATGAGATATTTGTGTTGCTAAATGCATGATTTTTACGCAAATATAGGAAGAATCAACTTAGTCTGTCATTTTCCAATTCAGTGAAATATACATGGTCACACATGTTTCTTTATCTGAATAAACAAAGTATTTTCAACAGTATTAATTATTTATACCCCAACACTGACGAAATCATGTTTTGTTACATCTATTTCAACGTATCCAAACAAATATTCAGGATATTTTAGTGACTTTATATCTCTTTTACCATACTACATCTTTAAGAAATGACTTCGGATTTTTAGCGCATTTCAAGTTTGCGATTGCGCTGGTACACTTAAAAATCATATTTTTAACTAGTGTACAAGTTATACCTATTAATTTGACACTATTCTTCAAAATCTCAATGCACAATTATTGAAAAAAGTCATTATTCCCCTAAAAAGCACATTTTTCTATGCCCTTCTTTTTGAAAATAATCTTCAAAATTCCAAGAAAAATAAATGGTTTCAACAGAAAAATACATGTCATTAGAGTCTACTTGACTCTAAACCGATAATGATAGAAGTTTGATGCACAGTAAAAAATCACATTGCTGGTTATCTGAGGATTGATTTGAGCCCTTAACCACATCTGTACGTCAGCAAATGGCGATGAAACAAGTCTCTGAAATGCCCCCAAAAATATCTTAAAATTTGCTTCATTGGTTATTTTCTGAAGCACTGTGTACTATAGTTCAGTGATAATGGATGTCTCCGAAAGAAAAGTTACATTTAATATAGGAGATGATTTTTGAAAACCCGGCAGCGAGATTCGAACACGCAACTTTTTTTCCTTCGGATGGTTCAGCTTTTTTTTATCATTAATAAAATTTTTATTACATATTTACATACTGTCACCATGAGACATCCCTCGTTGGTGAGATTTTTTCTATATACAAAGTTATAAGAAGTTATCCTCCTACATTAGTAAAGATTAAAATACATCTAGATGATACATGTTTAAAAGTTAAAAGAAATATATACAGCATATATGTCCCTAATTTTTTTTAATGGCGATTCATTTAAAAAAAAAAGTCTAAATGAATAGACGGTGGACAAATTCTATATTGAAAGCGAGACAACTCCAAAATATTTTCAAAAGTCAAACACACCTAAGTGCGATCGATAATTTTACATTGGAATGTGACCTATTGTTCTAACAACCAATCAAATAGAAGTGACTGTCTAGACAAACAAAACTATGCTGTCGTTTTGAATATCTAATAAAGTGTTTTTGTGTAAAAAATATTTGTAGAATAATTGTCTTTGTTGTGTCATTTTATAATACGTGCATGCGTATTCAATGTATTTTCTTATTGTGTATTTGAAAAGACGTTAGTGCATCTATTTCTTTGTAATGAAAAACTTTTAAATTATCGGATGGTTCAGCAATACCCCTGTACCACTGGCAACGACTCAAAAATTTCAAAATTTAAGTACTTAAGTCTACAACTCAAAATCGAAAAAAAAATAATTAAGAAGATCCCACCCCAGTTTGATTTCTTTAAGAAATTATGTGTTCAAATGAGATATTTTTGTTGCTTAATGCATGATTTTTACGCAAATATAGGAAGAATCAACTTAGTCTGTCATTTTCCAATTCAGTGAAATATACATGGTCACACATGTTCCTTTATCTGAACAAACAAAGTGTTTTCAACAGTATTATTTATACCCCAACACTGACGAAATCATGTTTTGTTGCATCTATTTCAACTTTGCCAACAAAATATTCAGGATATTTCAGTGACTTTTTGTCTCTTTTACCATACTACATCTTAAAGAAATGACTTCGGATTTTTAGCGCATTTCAAGTTTGCGATTGCGCTGGTACACTAAAAAATTATATTTTTAACTAGTGTACATGTTATACCTATTAATTTGATACTATTCTTCAAAATCTCAATGCACAATTATTGAAAAAAGTCATTATTCCCCTAAAAAGCATAGTTTTCTACGCCCTTCTTTTTGAAAATAATCTTCAAAATTCCAAGAAAAATAAATGGTTTTAACAGAAAAAATACATGTCATTAGAGTCGACTTGACTCTAAACCGATAATGATAGAAGTTTGATGAATAGTAAATCACATTGCTGGTCATCTGAGGATTAATTTGAGCTCTTAACCACATCTGTACGTCAGCAAATGGCGATGAAACAAGTCTCTGAAATGCCCCCAAAAATATCTTAAAATTTGCTCCATTGGTTATTTTCTGAAGAACTGTGTACTATTATAGTTCAGTGATTATGGATGTCTCCGAAAGAAAAGTTACATTTATTATAGGAGATGATTTTGCAACCCCGGCAGCGAGATTCGAACACGCAACCTTCTAGCCTTCGGATGGTTCAGCATACCCCTGTACCACTGGCACCGACTCGAAAATATCAAAATTTAAATACTTAAGTCTACAACTCAAAATCGAAAAAAAAAATAATTAAGAAGATCCCACCCCAGTTTGATTTCTTTAAGAAATTATGTGTTCAGATGATATATTTTTGTTGCTTAATGCATGATTTTTACGCAAATATAGGAAGAATCAACTTAGTCTGTCATTTTCCAATTCAGTGAAATATACATGGTCACACATGTTCCTTTATCTGAACAAACAAAGTGTTTTCAACAGTATAATTTATACCCCAACACTGACGAAATCATGTTTTGTTACATCTATTTCAACTTTGCCAACAAAATATTCAGGATATTTCAGTGACTTTTTGTCTCTTTTACCATACTACATCTTAAAGAAATGACTTCGGATTTTTAGCGCATTTCAAGTTTGCGATTGCGCTGGTACACTAAAAAATTATATTTTTAACTAGTGTACATGTTATACCTATTAATTTGATACTATTCTTCAAAATCTCAATGCACAATTATTGAAAAAAGTCATTATTCCCCTAAAAAGCACAGTTTTCTACGCCCTTCTTTTTGAAAAAAATCTTCAAAATTCCAAGAAAAATAAATGGTTTTAACAGAAAAAATACATGTCATTAGAGTCGACTTGACTCTAAACCGATAATGATAGAAGTTTGATGAATAGTAAATCACATTGCTGGTCATCTGAGGATTAATTTGAGCCCTTAACCACATCTGTACGTCAGCAAATGGCGATGAAACAAGTCTCTGAAATGCCCCCAAAAATATCTTAAAATTTGCTTCATTGGTTATTTTCTGAAGAACTGTGTACTATTATAGTTCAGTGATTATGGATGTCTCCGAAAGAAAAGTTACATTTATTATAGGAGATGATTTTTGCAACCCCGGTAGCGAGATTCGAACACGCAACCTTCTAGCCTTCGGATGGTTCAGCATACCCCTGTACCACTGGCACCGACTCGAAAATATCAAAATTTAAATACTTAAGTCTACAACTCAAAATCGAAAAAAAATAAAATTAAGAGGATCCCACCCCAGTTTGATTTCTTTAAGAAATTATGTGTTCAGATGATATATTTTTGTTGCTTAATGCATGATTTTTACGCAAATATAGGAAGAATCAACTTAGTCTGTCATTTTCCAATTCAGTGAAATATACATGGTCACACATGTTCCTTTATCTGAACAAACAAAGTGTTTTCAACAGTATTATTTATACCCCAACACTGACGAAATCATGTTTTGTTACATCTATTTCAACTTTACCAACAAAATATTCAGAATATTTCAGTGTCTTTTTGTCTCTTTTACCATACTACATCTTAAAGAAATGACTTCGGATTTTTAGCGCATTTCAAGTTTGCGATTGCGCTGGTACACTAAAAAATTATATTTTTAACTAGTGTACATATTATACCTATTAATTTGACACTATTCTTCAAAATCTCAATGCACAATTATTGAAAAAAGTCATTATTCCCCTAAAAAGCACATTCTTTTTGAAAATAATCTTCAAAATTCCAAGAAAAATAAATGGTTTTAACAGAAAAAATACATGTCATTAGAGTCGACTTGACTCTAAACCGATAATGATAGAAGTTTGATGCACAGTAAATCACATTGCTGGTTATCTGAGGATTAATTTGAGCCCTTAACCACATCTGTACGTCAGCAAATGGCGATGAAAAAAGTCTCTGAAATGCCCCCAAAAATATCTTAAAATTTGCTTCATTGGTTATTTTCTGAAGAACTGTGTACTATAGTTCAGTGATAATGGATGTCTCCGAAAGAAAAGTTACATGTATTATAGGAGATGATTTTTGCAACCCCGGCAGCGAGATTCGAACACGCAACCTTCTAGCCTTCGGATGGTTCAGCATACCCCTGTACCACTGGCACCGACTCGAAACTTTCAAAATTTAAGTACTTAAGTCTACAACTCAAAATCGAAAAAAAAAAAATTAAGAAGATCCCACCCCAGTTTGATTTCTTTAAGAAATTATGTGTTCAGATGATATATTTTTGTTGCTTAATGCATGATTTTTACGCAAATATAGGAAGAATCAACTTAGTCTGTCATTTTCCAATTCAGTGAAATATACATGGTCACACATGTTCCTTTATCTGAACAAACAAAGTGTTTTCAACAGTATTATTTATACCCCAACACTGACGAAATCATGTTTTGTTACATCTATTTCAACTTTGCCAACAAAATATTCAGGATATTTCAGTGACTTTTTGTCTCTTTTACCATACTACATCTTAAAGAAATGACTTCGGATTTTTAGCGCATTTCAAGTTTGCGATTGCGCTGGTACACTAAAAAAATATATTTTTAACTAGTGTACATGTTATACCTATTAATTTGATACTATTCTTCAAAATCTCAATGCACAATTATTGAAAAAAGTCATTATTCCCCTAAAAAGCACAGTTTTCTACGTCCTTCTTTTTGAAAATAATCTTCCAAATTCCAAGAAAAATAAATGGTTTTAACAGAAAAAATACATGTCATTAGAGTCGACATGACTCTAAACCGATAATGATAGAAGTTTGATGCACAGTAAATCACATTGCTGGTTATCTGAGGATTAATTTGAGCCCTTAACCACATCTGTACGTCAGCAAATGGCGATGAAACAAGTCTCTGAAATGCCCCCAAAAATATCTTAAAATTTGCTTCATTGGTTATTTTCTGAAGAACTGTGTACTATAGTTCAGTGATAATGGATGTCTCCGAAAGAAAAGTTACATTTATTATAGGAGATGATTTTTGCAACCCCGGCAGCGAGATTCGAACACGCAACCTTCTAGCCTTCGGATGGTTCAGCATACCCTTGTACCACTGGCACCGACTCGAAACTTTCAAAATTTAAGTACTTAAGTCTACAACTCAAAATCGAAAAAAAAACATTTAAGAAGATCCCACCCCAGTTTGATTTCTTTAAGAAATGATGTGTTCAGATGATATATTTTTGTTGCTTAATGCATGATTTTTACGCAAATATAGGAAGAATCAACTTAGTCTGTCATTTTCCAATTCAGTGAAATATACATGGTCACACATGTTCCTTTATCTGAACAAACAAAGTGTTTTCAACAGTATTATTTATACCCCAACACTGACGAAATCATGTTTTGTTACATCTATTTCAACTTTGCCAACAAAATATTCAGGATATTTCAGTGACTTTTTGTCTCTTTTACCATACTACATCTTAAAGAAATGACTTCGGATTTTTAGCGCATTTCAAGTTTGCGATTGCGCTGGTACACTAAAAAAATATATTTTTAACTAGTGTACATGTTATACCTATTAATTTGATACTATTCTTCAAAATCTCAATGCACAATTATTGAAAAAAGTCATTATTCCCCTAAAAAGCACAGTTTTCTACGTCCTTCTTTTTGAAAATAATCTTCCAAATTCCAAGAAAAATAAATGGTTTTAACAGAAAAAATACATGTCATTAGAGTCGACATGACTCTAAACCGATAATGATAGAAGTTTGATGCACAGTAAATCACATTGCTGGTTATCTGAGGATTAATTTGAGCCCTTAACCACATCTGTACGTCAGCAAATGGCGATGAAACAAGTCTCTGAAATGCCCCCAAAAATATCTTAAAATTTGCTTCATTGGTTATTTTCTGAAGAACTGTGTACTATAGTTCAGTGATAATGGATGTCTCCGAAAGAAAAGTTACATTTATTATAGGAGATGATTTTTGCAACCCCGGCAGCGAGATTCGAACACGCAACCTTCTAGCCTTCGGATGGTTCAGCATACCCTTGTACCACTGGCACCGACTCGAAACTTTCAAAATTTAAGTACTTAAGTCTACAACTCAAAATCGAAAAAAAAACATTTAAGAAGATCCCACCCCAGTTTGATTTCTTTAAGAAATGATGTGTTCAGATGATATATTTTTGTTGCTTAATGCATGATTTTTACGCAAATATAGGAAGAATCAACTTAGTCTGTCATTTTCCAATTCAGTGAAATATACATGGTCACACATGTTCCTTTATCTGAACAAACAAAGTGTTTTCAACAGTATTATTTATACCCCAACACTGACGAAATCATGTTTTGTTACATCTATTTCAACTTTGCCAACAAAATATTCAGGATATTTCAGTGACTTTTTGTCTCTTTTACCATACTACATCTTAAAGAAATGACTTCGGATTTTTAGCGCATTTCAAGTTTGCGATTGCGCTGGTACACTAAAAAAATATATTTTTAACTAGTGTACATATTATACCTATTAATTTGACACTATTCTTCAAAATCTCAATGCACAATTATTGAAAAAAGTCATTATTCCCCTAAAAAGCACATTCTTTTTGAAAATAATCTTCAAAATTCCAAGAAAAATAAATGGTTTTAACAGAAAAAATACATGTCATTAGAGTCGACTTGACTCTAAACCGATAATGATAGAAGTTTGATGCACAGTAAATCACATTGCTGGTTATCTGAGGATTAATTTGAGCCCTTAACCACATCTGTACGTCAGCAAATGGCGATGAAACAAGTCTCTGAAATGCCCCCAAAAATATCTTAAAATTTGCTTCATTGGTTATTTTCTGAAGAACTGTGTACTATAGTTCAGTGATAATGGATGTCTCCGAAAGAAAAGTTACATTTATTATAGGAGATGATTTTTGCAACCCCGGACGCGAGATTCGAACACGCAACCTTCTAGCCTTCGGATGGTTCAGCATACCCCTGTACCACTGGCACCGACTCGAAACTTTCAAAATTTAAGTACTTAAGTCTACAACTCAAAATCGAAAAAAAAATAATTAAGAAGATCCCACCCCAGTTTGATTTCTTTAAGAAATGATGTGTTCAGATGATATATTTTTGTTGCTTAATGCATGATTTTTACGCAAATATAGGAAGAATCAACTTAGTCTGTCATTTTCCAATTCAGTGAAATATACATGGTCACACATGTTCCTTTATCTGAACAAACAAAGTGTTTTCAACAGTATTATTTATACCCCAACACTGACGAAATCATGTTTTGTTACATCTATTTCAACTTTGCCAACAAAATATTCAGGATATTTCAGTGACTTTTTGTCTCTTTTACCATACTACATCTTAAAGAAATGACTTCGGATTTTTAGCGCATTTCAAGTTTGCGATTGCGCTGGTACACTAAAAAAATATATTTTTAACTTGTGTACATGTTATACCTATTAATTTGATACTATTCTTCAAAATCTCAATGCACAATTATTGAAAAAAGTCATTATTCCCCTAAAAAGCACAGTTTTCTACGTCCTTCTTTTTGAAAATAATCTTCCAAATTCCAAGAAAAATAAATGGTTTTAACAGAAAAAATACATGTCATTAGAGTCGACATGACTCTAAACCGATAATGATAGAAGTTTGATGCACAGTAAATCACATTGCTGGTTATCTGAGGATTAATTTGAGCCCTTAACCACATCTGTACGTCAGCAAATGGCGATGAAACAAGTCTCTGAAATGCCCCCAAAAATATCTTAAAATTTGCTTCATTGGTTATTTTCTGAAGAACTGTGTACTATAGTTCAGTGATAATGGATGTCTCCGAAAGAAAAGTTACATTTATTATAGGAGATGATTTTTGCAACCCCGGCAGCGAGATTCGAACACGCAACCTTCTAGCCTTCGGATGGTTCAGCATACCCTTGTACCACTGGCACCGACTCGAAACTTTCAAAATTTAAGTACTTAAGTCTACAACTCAAAATCGAAAAAAAAACATTTAAGAAGATCCCACCCCAGTTTGATTTCTTTAAGAAATGATGTGTTCAGATGATATATTTTTGTTGCTTAATGCATGATTTTTACGCAAATATAGGAAGAATCAACTTAGTCTGTCATTTTCCAATTCAGTGAAATATACATGGTCACACATGTTCCTTTATCTGAACAAACAAAGTGTTTTCAACAGTATTATTTATACCCCAACACTGACGAAATCATGTTTTGTTACATCTATTTCAACTTTGCCAACAAAATATTCAGGATATTTCAGTGACTTTTTGTCTCTTTTACCATACTACATCTTAAAGAAATGACTTCGGATTTTTAGCGCATTTCAAGTTTGCGATAGCGCTGGTACACTAAAAAAATATATTTTTAACTAGTGTACATGTTATACCTATTAATTTGATACTATTCTTCAAAATCTCAATGCACAATTATTGAAAAAAGTCATTATTCCCCTAAAAAGCACAGTTTTCTACGTCCTTCTTTTTGAAAATAATCTTCCAAATTCCAAGAAAAATAAATGGTTTTAACAGAAAAAATACATGTCATTAGAGTCGACATGACTCTAAACCGATAATGATAGAAGTTTGATGCACAGTAAATCACATTGCTGGTTATCTGAGGATTAATTTGAGCCCTTAACCACATCTGTACGTCAGCAAATGGCGATGAAACAAGTCTCTGAAATGCCCCCAAAAATATCTTGAAATTTGCTTCATTGGTTATTTTCTGAAGAACTGTGTACTATAGTTCAGTGATAATGGATGTCTCCGAAAGAAAAGTTACATTTATTATAGGAGATGATTTTTGCAACCCCGGCAGCGAGATTCGAACACGCAATCTTCTAGCCTTCGGATGGTTCAGCATACCCTTGTACCACTGGCACCGACTCGAAACTTTCAAAATTTAAGTACTTAAGTCTACAACTCAAAATCGAAAAAAAAACATTTAAGAAGATCCCACCCCAGTTTGATTTCTTTAAGAAATGATGTGTTCAGATGATATATTTTTGTTGCTTAATGCATGATTTTTACGCAAATATAGGAAGAATCAACTTAGTCTGTCATTTTCCAATTCAGTGAAATATACATGGTCACACATGTTCCTTTATCTGAACAAACAAAGTGTTTTCAACAGTATTATTTATACCCCAACACTGACGAAATCATGTTTTGTTACATCTATTTCAACTTTGCCAACAAAATATTCAGGATATTTCAGTGACTTTTTGTCTCTTTTACCATACTACATCTTAAAGAAATGACTTCGGATTTTTAGCGCATTTCAAGTTTGCGATTGCGCTGGTACACTAAAAAAATATATTTTTAACTAGTGTACATGTTATACCTATTAATTTGATACTATTCTTCAAAATCTCAATGCACAATTATTGAAAAAAGTCATTATTCCCCTAAAAAGCACAGTTTTCTACGTCCTTCTTTTTGAAAATAATCTTCCAAATTCCAAGAAAAATAAATGGTTTTAACAGAAAAAATACATGTCATTAGAGTCGACATGACTCTAAACCGATAATGATAGAAGTTTGATGCACAGTAAATCACATTGCTGGTTATCTGAGGATTAATTTGAGCCCTTAACCACATCTGTACGTCAGCAAATGGCGATGAAACAAGTCTCTGAAATGCCCCCAAAAATATCTTAAAATTTGCTTCATTGGTTATTTTCTGAAGAACTGTGTACTATAGTTCAGTGATAATGGATGTCTCCGAAAGAAAAGTTACATTTATTATAGGAGATGATTTTTGCAACCCCGGCAGCGAGATTCGAACACGCAACCTTCTAGCCTTCGGATGGTTCAGCATACCCCTGTACCACTGGCACCGACTCGAAACTTTCAAAATTTAAGTACTTAAGTCTACAACTCAAAATCGAAAAAAAAAATTTAAGAAGATCACACCCCAGTTTGATTTCTTTAAGAAATGATGTGTTCAGATGATATATTTTTGTTGCTTAATGCATGATTTTTACGCAAATATAGGAAGAATCAACTTAGTCTGTCATTTTCCAATTCAGTGAAATATACATGGTCACACATGTTCCTTTATCTGAACAAACAAAGTGTTTTCAACAGTATTATTTATACCCCAACACTGACGAAATCATGTTTTGTTACATCTATTTCAACTTTGCCAACAAAATATTCAGGATATTTCAGTGACTTTTTGTCTCTTTTACCATACTACATCTTAAAGAAATGACTTCGGATTTTTAGCGCATTTCAAGTTTGCGATTGCGCTGGTACACTAAAAAAATATATTTTTAACTTGTGTACATGTTATACCTATTAATTTGATACTATTCTTCAAAATCTCAATGCACAATTATTGAAAAAAGTCATTATTCCCCTAAAAAGCACAGTTTTCTACGTCCTTCTTTTTGAAAATAATCTTCCAAATTCCAAGAAAAATAAATGGTTTTAACAGAAAAAATACATGTCATTAGAGTCGACATGACTCTAAACCGATAATGATAGAAGTTTGATGCACAGTAAATCACATTGCTGGTTATCTGAGGATTAATTTGAGCCCTTAACCACATCTGTACGTCAGCAAATGGCGATGAAACAAGTCTCTGAAATGCCCCCAAAAATATCTTAAAATTTGCTTCATTGGTTATTTTCTGAAGAACTGTGTACTATAGTTCAGTGATAATGGATGTCTCCGAAAGAAAAGTTACATTTATTATAGGAGATGATTTTTGCAACCCCGGCAGCGAGATTCGAACACGCAACCTTCTAGCCTTCGGATGGTTCAGCATACCCCTGTACCACTGGCACCGACTCGAAACTTTCAAAATTTAAGTACTTAAGTCTACAACTCAAAATCGAAAAAAAAAATTTAAGAAGATCACACCCCAGTTTGATTTCTTTAAGAAATGATGTGTTCAGATGATATATTTTTGTTGCTTAATGCATGATTTTTACGCAAATATAGGAAGAATCAACTTAGTCTGTCATTTTCCAATTCAGTGAAATATACATGGTCACACATGTTCCTTTATCTGAACAAACAAAGTGTTTTCAACAGTATTATTTATACCCCAACACTGACGAAATCATGTTTTGTTACATCTATTTCAACTTTGCCAACAAAATATTCAGGATATTTCAGTGACTTTTTGTCTCTTTTACCATACTACATCTTAAAGAAATGACTTCGGATTTTTAGCGCATTTCAAGTTTGCGATTGCGCTGGTACACTAAAAAAATATATTTTTAACTAGTGTACATGTTATACCTATTAATTTGATACTATTCTTCAAAATCTCAATGCACAATTATTGAAAAAAGTCATTATTCCCCTAAAAAGCACAGTTTTCTACGTCCTTCTTTTTGAAAATAATCTTCAAAATTCCAAGAAAAATAAATGGTTTTAACAGAAAAAATACATGTCATTAGAGTCGACATGACTCTAAACCGATAATGATAGAAGTTTGATGCACAGTAAATCACATTGCTGGTTATCTGAGGATTAATTTGAGCCCTTAACCACATCTGTACGTCAGCAAATGGCGATGAAACAAGTCTCTGAAATGCCCCCAAAAATATCTTAAAATTTGCTTCATTGGTTATTTTCTGAAGAACTGTGTACTATAGTTCAGTGATAATGGATGTCTCCGAAAGAAAAGTTACATTTATTATAGGAGATGATTTTTGCAACCCCGGCAGCGAGATTCGAACACGCAACCTTCTAGCCTTCGGATGGTTCAGCATACCCCTGTACCACTGGCACCGACTCGAAACTTTCAAAATTTAAGTACTTAAGTCTACAACTCAAAATCGAAAAAAAAAATTTAAGAAGATCACACCCCAGTTTGATTTCTTTAAGAAATGATGTGTTCAGATGATATATTTTTGTTGCTTAATGCATGATTTTTACGCAAATATAGGAAGAATCAACTTAGTCTGTCATTTTCCAATTCAGTGAAATATACATGGTCACACATGTTCCTTTATCTGAACAAACAAAGTGTTTTCAACAGTATTATTTATACCCCAACACTGACGAAATCATGTTTTGTTACATCTATTTCAACTTTGCCAACAAAATATTCAGGATATTTCAGTGACTTTTTGTCTCTTTTACCATACTACATCTTAAAGAAATGACTTCGGATTTTTAGCGCATTTCAAGTTTGCGATTGCGCTGGTACACTAAAAAAATATATTTTTAACTTGTGTACATGTTATACCTATTAATTTGATACTATTCTTCAAAATCTCAATGCACAATTATTGAAAAAAGTCATTATTCCCCTAAAAAGCACAGTTTTCTACGTCCTTCTTTTTGAAAATAATCTTCCAAATTCCAAGAAAAATAAATGGTTTTAACAGAAAAAATACATGTCATTAGAGTCGACATGACTCTAAACCGATAATGATAGAAGTTTGATGCACAGTAAATCACATTGCTGGTTATCTGAGGATTAATTTGAGCCCTTAACCACATCTGTACGTCAGCAAATGGCGATGAAACAAGTCTCTGAAATGCCCCCAAAAATATCTTAAAATTTGCTTCATTGGTTATTTTCTGAAGAACTGTGTACTATAGTTCAGTGATAATGGATGTCTCCGAAAGAAAAGTTACATTTATTATAGGAGATGATTTTTGCAACCCCGGCAGCGAGATTCGAACACGCAACCTTCTAGCCTTCGGATGGTTCAGCATACCCCTGTACCACTGGCACCGACTCGAAACTTTCAAAATTTAAGTACTTAAGTCTACAACTCAAAATCGAAAAAAAAAAAATTAAGAAGATCACACCCCAGTTTGATTTCTTTAAGAAATGATGTGTTCAGATGATATATTTTTGTTGCTTAATGCATGATTTTTACGCAAATATAGGAAGAATCAACTTAGTCTGTCATTTTCCAATTCAGTGAAATATACATGGTCACACATGTTCCTTTATCTGAACAAACAAAGTGTTTTCAACAGTATTATTTATACCCCAACACTGACGAAATCATGTTTTGTTACATCTATTTCAACTTTGCCAACAAAATATTCAGGATATTTCAGTGACTTTTTGTCTCTTTTACCATACTACATCTTAAAGAAATGACTTCGGATTTTTAGCGCATTTCAAGTTTGCGATTGCGCTGGTACACTAAAAAAATATATTTTTAACTAGTGTACATGTTATACCTATTAATTTGATACTATTCTTCAAAATCTCAATGCACAATTATTGAAAAAAGTCATTATTCCCCTAAAAAGCACAGTTTTCTACGTCCTTCTTTTTGAAAATAATCTTCCAAATTCCAAGAAAAATAAATGGTTTTAACAGAAAAAATACATGTCATTAGAGTCGACATGACTCTAAACCGATAATGATAGAAGTTTGATGCACAGTAAATCACATTGCTGGTTATCTGAGGATTAATTTGAGCCCTTAACCACATCTGTACGTCAGCAAATGGCGATGAAACAAGTCTCTGAAATGCCCCCAAAAATATCTTAAAATTTGCTTCATTGGTTATTTTCTGAAGAACTGTGTACTATAGTTCAGTGATAATGGATGTCTCCGAAAGAAAAGTTACATTTATTATAGGAGATGATTTTTGCAACCCCGGCAGCGAGATTCGAACACGCAACCTTCTAGCCTTCGGATGGTTCAGCATACCCCTGTACCACTGGCACCGACTCGAAACTTTCAAAATTTAAGTACTTAAGTCTACAACTCAAAATCGAAAAAAAAATTTTAAGAAGATCACACCCCAGTTTGATTTCTTTAAGAAATGATGTGTTCAGATGATATATTTTTGTTGCTTAATGCATGATTTTTACGCAAATATAGGAAGAATCAACTTAGTCTGTCATTTTCCAATTCAGTGAAATATACATGGTCACACATGTTCCTTTATCTGAACAAACAAAGTGTTTTCAACAGTATTATTTATACCCCAACACTGACGAAATCATGTTTTGTTACATCTATTTCAACTTTGCCAACAAAATATTCAGGATATTTCAGTGACTTTTTGTCTCTTTTACCATACTACATCTTAAAGAAATGACTTCGGATTTTTAGCGCATTTCAAGTTTGCGATTGCGCTGGTACACTAAACGAAAATATATTTTTAACTAGTGTACATGTTATACCTATTAATTTGATACTATTCTTCAAAATCTCAATGCACAATTATTGAAAAAAGTCATTATTCCCCTAAAAAGCACAGTTTTCTACGTCCTTCTTTTTGAAAATAATCTTCAAAATTCCAAGAAAAATAAATGGTTTTAACAGAAAAAATACATGTCATTAGAGTCGACATGACTCTAAACCGATAATGATAGAAGTTTGATGCACAGTAAATCACATTGCTGGTTATCTGAGGATTAATTTGAGCCCTTAACCACATCTGTACGTCAGCAAATGGCGATGAAACAAGTCTCTGAAATGCCCCCAAAAATATCTTAAAATTTGCTTCATTGGTTATTTTCTGAAGAACTGTGTACTATAGTTCAGTGATAATGGATGTCTCCGAAAGAAAAGTTACATTTATTATAGGAGATGATTTTTGCAACCCCGGCAGCGAGATTCGAACACGCAACCTTCTAGCCTTCGGATGGTTCAGCATACCCCTGTACCACTGGCACCGACTCGAAACTTTCAAAATTTAAGTACTTAAGTCTACAACTCAAAATCGAAAAAAAAAATTTAAGAAGATCACACCCCAGTTTGATTTCTTTAAGAAATGATGTGTTCAGATGATATATTTTTGTTGCTTAATGCATGATTTTTACGCAAATATAGGAAGAATCAACTTAGTCTGTCATTTTCCAATTCAGTGAAATATACATGGTCACACATGTTCCTTTATCTGAACACACAAAGTGTTTTCAACAGTATTATTTATACCCCAACACTGACGAAATCATGTTTTGTTACATCTATTTCAACTTTGCCAACAAAATATTCAGGATATTTCAGTGACTTTTTGTCTCTTTTACCATACTACATCTTAAAGAAATGACTTCGGATTTTTAGCGCATTTCAAGTTTGCGATTGCGCTGGTACACTAAAAAAATATATTTTTAACTAGTGTACATGTTATACCTATTAATTTGATACTATTCTTCAAAATCTCAATGCACAATTATTGAAAAAAGTCATTATTCCCCTAAAAAGCACAGTTTTCTACGTCCTTCTTTTTGAAAATAATCTTCCAAATTCCAAGAAAAATAAATGGTTTTAACAGAAAAAATACATGTCATTAGAGTCGACATGACTCTAAACCGATAATGATAGAAGTTTGATGCACAGTAAATCACATTGCTGGTTATCTGAGGATTAATTTGAGCCCTTAACCACATCTGTACGTCAGCAAATGGCGATGAAACAAGTCTCTGAAATGCCCCCAAAAATATCTTAAAATTTGCTTCATTGGTTATTTTCTGAAGAACTGTGTACTATAGTTCAGTGATAATGGATGTCTCCGAAAGAAAAGTTACATTTATTATAGGAGATGATTTTTGCAACCCCGGCAGCGAGATTCGAACACGCAACCTTCTAGCCTTCGGATGGTTCAGCATACCCCTGTACCACTGGCACCGACTCGAAACTTTCAAAATTTAAGTACTTAAGTCTACAACTCAAAATCGAAAAAAAAAATTTAAGAAGATCACACCCCAGTTTGATTTCTTTAAGAAATGATGTGTTCAGATGATATATTTTTGTTGCTTAATGCATGATTTTTACGCAAATATAGGAAGAATCAACTTAGTCTGTCATTTTCCAATTCAGTGAAATATACATGGTCACACATGTTCCTTTATCTGAACACACAAAGTGTTTTCAACAGTATTATTTATACCCCAACACTGACGAAATCATGTTTTGTTACATCTATTTCAACTTTGCCAACAAAATATTCAGGATATTTCAGTGACTTTTTGTCTCTTTTACCATACTACATCTTAAAGAAATGACTTCGGATTTTTAGCGCATTTCAAGTTTGCGATTGCGCTGGTACACTAAAAAAATATATTTTTAACTAGTGTACATGTTATACCTATTAATTTGATACTATTCTTCAAAATCTCAATGCACAATTATTGAAAAAAGTCATTATTCCCCTAAAAAGCACAGTTTTCTACATCCTTCTTTTTGAAAATAATCTTCAAAATTCCAAGAAAAATAAATGGTTTTAACAGAAAAAATACATGTCATTAGAGTCGACATGACTCTAAACCGATAATGATAGAAGTTTGATGCACAGTAAATCACATTGCTGGTTATCTGAGGATTAATTTGAGCCCTTAACCACATCTGTACGTCAGCAAATGGCGATGAAACAAGTCTCTGAAATGCCCCCAAAAATATCTTAAAATTTGCTTCATTGGTTATTTTCTGAAGAACTGTGTACTATAGTTCAGTGATAATGGATGTCTCCGAAAGAAAAGTTACATTTATTATAGGAGATGATTTTTGCAACCCCGGCAGCGAGATTCGAACACGCAACCTTCTAGCCTTCGGATGGTTCAGCATACCCCTGTACCACTGGCACCGACTCGAAACTTTCAAAATTTAAGTACTTAAGTCTACAACTCAAAATCGAAAAAAAAATTTTAAGAAGATCACACCCCAGTTTGATTTCTTTAAGAAATGATGTGTTCAGATGATATATTTTTGTTGCTTAATGCATGATTTTTACGCAAATATAGGAAGAATCAACTTAGTCTGTCATTTTCCAATTCAGTGAAATATACATGGTCACACATGTTCCTTTATCTGAACAAACAAAGTGTTTTCAACAGTATTATTTATACCCCAACACTGACGAAATCATGTTTTGTTACATCTATTTCAACTTTGCCAACAAAATATTCAGGATATTTCAGTGACTTTTTGTCTCTTTTACCATACTACATCTTAAAGAAATGACTTCGGATTTTTAGCGCATTTCAAGTTTGCGATTGCGCTGGTACACTAAAAAAATATATTTTTAACTAGTGTACATGTTATACCTATTAATTTGATACTATTCTTCAAAATCTCAATGCACAATTATTGAAAAAAGTCATTATTCCCCTAAAAAGCACAGTTTTCTACGTCCTTCTTTTTGAAAATAATCTTCCAAATTCCAAGAAAAATAAATGGTTTTAACAGAAAAAATACATGTCATTAGAGTCGACATGACTCTAAACCGATAATGATAGAAGTTTGATGCACAGTAAATCACATTGCTGGTTATCTGAGGATTAATTTGAGCCCTTAACCACATCTGTACGTCAGCAAATGGCGATGAAACAAGTCTCTGAAATGCCCCCAAAAATATCTTAAAATTTGCTTCATTGGTTATTTTCTGAAGAACTGTGTACTATAGTTCAGTGATAATGGATGTCTCCGAAAGAAAAGTTACATTTATTATAGGAGATGATTTTTGCAACCCCGGCAGCGAGATTCGAACACGCAACCTTCTAGCCTTCGGATGGTTCAGCATACCCCTGTACCACTGGCACCGACTCGAAACTTTCAAAATTTAAGTACTTAAGTCTACAACTCAAAATCGAAAAAAAAAATTTAAGAAGATCACACCCCAGTTTGATTTCTTTAAGAAATTATGTGTTCAGATGATATATTTTTGTTGCTTAATGCATGATTTTTACGCAAATATAGGAAGAATCAACTTAGTCTGTCATTTTCCAATTCAGTGAAATATACATGGTCACACATGTTCCTTTATCTGAACACACAAAGTGTTTTCAACAGTATTATTTATACCCCAACACTGACGAAATCATGTTTTGTTACATCTATTTCAACTTTGCCAACAAAATATTCAGGATATTTCAGTGACTTTTTGTCTCTTTTACCATACTACATCTTAAAGAAATGACTTCGGATTTTTAGCGCATTTCAAGTTTGCGATTGCGCTGGTACACTAAAAAAATATATTTTTAACTAGTGTACATGTTATACCTATTAATTTGATACTATTCTTCAAAATCTCAATGCACAATTATTGAAAAAAGTCATTATTCCCCTAAAAAGCACAGTTTTCTACGTCCTTCTTTTTGAAAATAATCTTCCAAATTCCAAGAAAAATAAATGGTTTTAACAGAAAAAATACATGTCATTAGAGTCGACATGACTCTAAACCGATAATGATAGAAGTTTGATGCACAGTAAATCACATTGCTGGTTATCTGAGGATTAATTTGAGCCCTTAACCACATCTGTACGTCAGCAAATGGCGATGAAACAAGTCTCTGAAATGCCCCCAAAAATATCTTAAAATTTGCTTCATTGGTTATTTTCTGAAGAACTGTGTACTATAGTTCAGTGATAATGCATGTCTCCGAAAGAAAAGTTACATTTATTATAGGAGATGATTTTTGCAACCCCGGCAGCGAGATTCGAACACGCAACCTTCTAGCCTTCGGATGGTTCAGCATACCCCTGTACCACTGGCACCGACTCGAAACTTTCAAAATTTAAGTACTTAAGTCTACAACTCAAAATCGAAAAAAAAAATTTAAGAAGATCACACCCCAGTTTGATTTCTTTAAGAAATGATGTGTTCAGATGATATATTTTTGTTGCTTAATGCATGATTTTTACGCAAATATAGGAAGAATCAACTTAGTCTGTCATTTTCCAATTCAGTGAAATATACATGGTCACACATGTTCCTTTATCTGAACACACAAAGTGTTTTCAACAGTATTATTTATACCCCAACACTGACGAAATCATGTTTTGTTACATCTATTTCAACTTTGCCAACAAAATATTCAGGATATTTCAGTGACTTTTTGTCTCTTTTACCATACTACATCTTAAAGAAATGACTTCGGATTTTTAGCGCATTTCAAGTTTGCGATTGCGCTGGTACACTAAAAAAATATATTTTTAACTAGTGTACATGTTATACCTATTAATTTGATACTATTCTTCAAAATCTCAATGCACAATTATTGAAAAAAGTCATTATTCCCCTAAAAAGCACAGTTTTCTACGTCCTTCTTTTTGAAAATAATCTTCCAAATTCCAAGAAAAATAAATGGTTTTAACAGAAAAAATACATGTCATTAGAGTCGACATGACTCTAAACCGATAATGATAGAAGTTTGATGCACAGTAAATCACATTGCTGGTTATCTGAGGATTAATTTGAGCCCTTAACCACATCTGTACGTCAGCAAATGGCGATGAAACAAGTCTCTGAAATGCCCCCAAAAATATCTTAAAATTTGCTTCATTGGTTATTTTCTGAAGAACTGTGTACTATAGTTCAGTGATAATGGATGTCTCCGAAAGAAAAGTTACATTTATTATAGGAGATGATTTTTGCAACCCCGGCAGCGAGATTCGAACACGCAACCTTCTAGCCTTCGGATGGTTCAGCATACCCCTGTACCACTGGCACCGACTCGAAACTTTCAAAATTTAAGTACTTAAGTCTACAACTCAAAATCGAAAAAAAAATAATTAAGAAGATCCCACCCCAGTTTGATTTCTTTAAGAAATTATGTGTTCAGATGATATATTTTTGTTGCTTAATGCATGATTTTTACGCAAATATAGGAAGAATCAACTTAGTCTGTCATTTTCCAATTCAGTGAAATATACATGGTCACACATGTTCCTTTATCTGAACAAACAAAGTGTTTTCAACAGTATTATTTATACCCCAACACTGACGAAATCATGTTTTGTTACATCTATTTCAACTTTGCCAACAAAATATTCAGGATATTTCAGTGACTTTTTGTCTCTTTTACCATACTACATCTTAAAGAAATGACTTCGGATTTTTAGCGCATTTCAAGTTTGCGATTGCGCTGGTACACTAAAAAAATATATTTTTAACTAGTGTACATGCTATACCTATTAATTTGATACTATTCTTCAAAATCTCAATGCACAATTATTGAAAAAAGTCATTATTCCCCTAAAAAGCACAGTTTTCTACGTCCTTCTTTTTGAAAATAATCTTCCAAATTCCAAGAAAAATAAATGGTTTTAACAGAAAAAATACATGTCATTAGAGTCGACATGACTCTAAACCGATAATGATAGAAGTTTGATGCACAGTAAATCACATTGCTGGTTATCTGAGGATTAATTTGAGCCCTTAACCACATCTGTACGTCAGCAAATGGCGATGAAACAAGTCTCTGAAATGCCCCCAAAAATATCTTAAAATTTGCTTCATTGGTTATTTTCTGAAGAACTGTGTACTATAGTTCAGTGATAATGCATGTCTCCGAAAGAAAAGTTACATTTATTATAGGAGATGATTTTTGCAACCCCGGCAGCGAGATTCGAACACGCAACCTTCTAGCCTTCGGATGGTTCAGCATACCCCTGTACCACTGGCACCGACTCGAAACTTTCAAAATTTAAGTACTTAAGTCTACAACTCAAAATCGAAAAAAAAATAATTAAGAAGATCCCACCCCAGTTTGATTTCTTTAAGAAATTATGTGTTCAGATGATATATTTTTGTTGCTTAATGCATGATTTTTACGCAAATATAGGAAGAATCAACTTAGTCTGTCATTTTCCAATTCAGTGAAATATACATGGTCACACATGTTCCTTTATCTGAACAAACAAAGTGTTTTCAACAGTATTATTTATACCCCAACACTGACGAAATCATGTTTTGTTACATCTATTTCAACTTTGCCAACAAAATATTCAGGATATTTCAGTGACTTTTTGTCTCTTTTACCATACTACATCTTAAAGAAATGACTTCGGATTTTTAGCGCATTTCAAGTTTGCGATTGCGCTGGTACACTAAAAAAATATATTTTTAACTAGTGTACATGCTATACCTATTAATTTGATACTATTCTTCAAAATCTCAATGCACAATTATTGAAAAAAGTCATTATTCCCCTAAAAAGCACAGTTTTCTACGTCCTTCTTTTTGAAAATAATCTTCCAAATTCCAAGAAAAATAAATGGTTTTAACAGAAAAAATACATGTCATTAGAGTCGACATGACTCTAAACCGATAATGATAGAAGTTTGATGCACAGTAAATCACATTGCTGGTTATCTGAGGATTAATTTGAGCCCTTAACCACATCTGTACGTCAGCAAATGGCGATGAAACAAGTCTCTGAAATGCCCCCAAAAATATCTTAAAATTTGCTTCATTGGTTATTTTCTGAAGAACTGTGTACTATAGTTCAGTGATAATGCATGTCTCCGAAAGAAAAGTTACATTTATTATAGGAGATGATTTTTGCAACCCCGGCAGCGAGATTCGAACACGCAACCTTCTAGCCTTCGGATGGTTCAGCATACCCCTGTACCACTGGCACCGACTCGAAACTTCCAAAATTTAAGTACTTAAGTCTACAACTCAAAATCGAAAAAAAAATAATTAAGAAGATCCCACCCCAGTTTGATTTCTTTAAGAAATTATGTGTTCAGATGATATATTTTTGTTGCTTAATGCATGATTTTTACGCAAATATAGGAAGAATCAACTTAGTCTGTCATTTTCCAATTCAGTGAAATATACATGGTCACACATGTTCCTTTATCTGAACAAACAAAGTGTTTTCAACAGTATTATTTATACCCCAACACTGACGAAATCATGTTTTGTTACATCTATTTCAACTTTGCCAACAAAATATTCAGGATATTTCAGTGACTTTTTGTCTCTTTTACCATACTACATCTTAAAGAAATGACTTCGGATTTTTAGCGCATTTCAAGTTTGCGATTGCGCTGGTACACTAAAAAATTATATTTTTAACTAGTGTACATGTTATACCTATTAATTTGATACTATTCTTCAAAATCTCAATGCACAATTATTGAAAAAAGTCATTATTCCCCTAAAAAGCACAGTTTTCTACGTCCTTCTTTTTGAAAATAATCTTCAAAATGCCAAGAAAAATAAATGGTTTTAACAGAAAAAATACATGTCATTAGAGTCGACTTGACTCTAAACCGATAATGATAGAAGTTTGATGCACAGTAAATCACATTGCTGGTTATCTGAGGATTAATTTGAGCCCTTAACCACATCTGTACGTCAGCAAATGGCGATGAAACAAGTCTCTGAAATGCCCCCAAAAATATCTTAAAATTTGCTTCATTGGTTATTTTCTGAAGAACTGTGTACTATAGTTCAGTGATAATGGATGTCTCCGAAAGAAAAGTTACATTTATTATAGGAGATGATTTTTGCAACCCCGGACGCGAGATTCGAACACGCAACCTTCTAGCCTTCGGATGGTTCAGCATACCCCTGTACCACTGGCACCGACTCGAAACTTTCAAAATTTAAGTACTTAAGTCTACAACTCAAAATCGAAAAAAAAAATTTAAGAAGATCACACCCCAGTTTGATTTCTTTAAGAAATGATGTGTTCAGATGATATATTTTTGTTGCTTAATGCATGATTTTTACGCAAATATAGGAAGAATCAACTTAGTCTGTCATTTTCCAATTCAGTGAAATATACATGGTCACACATGTTCCTTTATCTGAACAAACAAAGTGTTTTCAACAGTATTATTTATACCCCAACACTGACGAAATCATGTTTTGTTACATCTATTTCAACTTTGCCAACAAAATATTCAGGATATTTCAGTGACTTTTTGTCTCTTTTACCATACTACATCTTAAAGAAATGACTTCGGATTTTTAGCGCATTTCAAGTTTGCGATTGCGCTGGTACACTAAAAAAATATATTTTTAACTAGTGTACATGTTATACCTATTAATTTGATACTATTCTTCAAAATCTCAATGCACAATTATTGAAAAAAGTCATTATTCCCCTAAAAAGCACAGTTTTCTACGTCCTTCTTTTTGAAAATAATCTTCCAAATTCCAAGAAAAATAAATGGTTTTAACAGAAAAAATACATGTCATTAGAGTCGACATGACTCTAAACCGATAATGATAGAAGTTTGATGCACAGTAAATCACATTGCTGGTTATCTGAGGATTAATTTGAGCCCTTAACCACATCTGTACGTCAGCAAATGGCGATGAAACAAGTCTCTGAAATGCCCCCAAAAATATCTTAAAATTTGCTTCATTGGTTATTTTCTGAAGAACTGTGTACTATAGTTCAGTGATAATGCATGTCTCCGAAAGAAAAGTTACATTTATTATAGGAGATGATTTTTGCAACCCCGGCAGCGAGATTCGAACACGCAACCTTCTAGCCTTCGGATGGTTCAGCATACCCCTGTACCACTGGCACCGACTCGAAACTTTCTATATTTAAGTACTTAAGTCTACAACTCAAAATCGAAAAAAAAATAATTAAGAAGATCCCACCCCAGTTTGATTTCTTTAAGAAATTATGTGTTCAGATGATATATTTTTGTTGCTAAATGCATGATTTTTACGCAAATATAGGAAGAATCAACTTAGTCTGTCATTTTCCAATTCAGTGAAATATACATGGTCACACATGTTCCTTTATCTGAACAAACAAAGTGTTTTCAACAGTATTATTTATACCCCAACACTGACGAAATCATGTTTTGTTACATCTATTTCAACTTTGCCAACAAAATATTCAGGATATTTCAGTGACTTTTTGTCTCTTTTACCATACTACATCTTAAAGAAATGACTTCGGATTTTTAGCGCATTTCAAGTTTGCGATTGCGCTGGTACACTAAAAAATTATATTTTTAACTAGTGTACATGTTATACCTATTAATTTGATACTATTCTTCAAAATCTCAATGCACAATTATTGAAAAAAGTCATTATTCCCCTAAAAAGCACAGTTTTCTACGTCCTTCTTTTTGAAAATAATCTTCCAAATTCCAAGAAAAATAAATGGTTTTAACAGAAAAAATACATGTCATTAGAGTCGACATGACTCTAAACCGATAATGATAGAAGTTTGATGCACAGTAAATCACATTGCTGGTTATCTGAGGATTAATTTGAGCCCTTAACCACATCTGTACGTCAGCAAATGGCGATGATACAAGTCTCTGAAATGCCCCCAAAAATATCTTAAAATTTGCTTCATTGGTTATTTTCTGAAGAACTGTGTACTATAGTTCAGTGATAATGGATGTCTCCGAAAGAAAAGTTACATTTATTATAGGAGATGATTTTTGCAACCCCGGCAGCGAGATTCGAACACGCAACCTTCTAGCCTTCGGATGGTTCAGCATACCCCTGTACCACTGGCACCGACTCGAAACTTTCAAAATTTAAGTACTTAAGTCTACAACTCAAAATCGAAAAAAAAATAATTAAGAAGATCCCACCCCAGTTTGATTTCTTTAAGAAATGATGTGTTCAGATGATATATTTTTGTTGCTTAATGCATGATTTTTACGCAAATATAGGAAGAATCAACTTAGTCTGTCATTTTCCAATTCAGTGAAATATACATGGTCACACATGTTCCTTTATCTGAACAAACAAAGTGTTTTCAACAGTATTATTTATACCCCAACACTGACGAAATCATGTTTTGTTACATCTATTTCAACTTTGCCAACAAAATATTCAGGATATTTCAGTGACTTTTTGTCTCTTTTACCATACTACATCTTAAAGAAATGACTTCGGATTTTTAGCGCATTTCAAGTTTGCGATTGCGCTGGTACACTAAAAAAATATATTTTTAACTAGTGTACATGTTATACCTATTAATTTGATACTATTCTTCAAAATCTCAATGCACAATTATTGAAAAAAGTCATTATTCCCCTAAAAAGCACAGTTTTCTACGTCCTTCTTTTTGAAAATAATCTTCAAAATGCCAAGAAAAATAAATGGTTTTAACAGAAAAAATACATGTCATTAGAGTCGACTTGACTCTAAACCGATAATGATAGAAGTTTGATGCACAGTAAATCACATTGCTGGTTATCTGAGGATTAATTTGAGCCCTTAACCACATCTGTACGTCAGCAAATGGCGATGAAACAAGTCTCTGAAATGCCCCCAAAAATATCTTAAAATTTGCTTCATTGGTTATTTTCTGAAGAACTGTGTACTATAGTTCAGTGATAATGGATGTCTCCGAAAGAAAAGTTACATTTATTATAGGAGATGATTTTTGCAACCCCAGCAGCGAGATTCGAACACGCAACCTTCTAGCCTTCGGATGGTTCAGCATACCCCTGTACCACTGGCACCGACTCGAAACTTTCAAAATTTAAGTACTTAAGTCTACAACTCAAAATCGAAAAAAAAATAATTAAGAAGATCCCACCCCAGTTTGATTTCTTTAAGAAATTATGTGTTCAGATGATATATTTTTGTTGCTTAATGCATGATTTTTACGCAAATATAGGAAGAATCAACTTAGTCTGTCATTTTCCAATTCAGTGAAATATACATGGTCACACATGTTCCTTTATTTGAACAAACAAAGTGTTTTCAACAGTATTATTTATACCCCAACACTGACGAAATCATGTTTTGTTACATCTATTTCAACTTTGCCAACAAAATATTCAGGATATTTCAGTGACTTTTTGTCTCTTTTACCATACTACATCTTAAAGAAATGACTTCGGATTTTTAGCGCATTTCAAGTTTGCGATTGCGCTGGTACACTAAAAAAATATATTTTTAACTAGTGTACATGCTATACCTATTAATTTGATACTATTCTTCAAAATCTCAATGCACAATTATTGAAAAAAGTCATTATTCCCCTAAAAAGCACAGTTTTCTACGTCCTTCTTTTTGAAAATAATCTTCCAAATTCCAAGAAAAATAAATGGTTTTAACAGAAAAAATACATGTCATTAGAGTCGACATGACTCTAAACCGATAATGATAGAAGTTTGATGCACAGTAAATCACATTGCTGGTTATCTGAGGATTAATTTGAGCCCTTAACCACATCTGTACGTCAGCAAATGGCGATGAAACAAGTCTCTGAAATGCCCCCAAAAATATCTTAAAATTTGCTTCATTGGTTATTTTCTGAAGAACTGTGTACTATAGTTCAGTGATAATGCATGTCTCCGAAAGAAAAGTTACATTTATTATAGGAGATGATTTTTGCAACCCCGGCAGCGAGATTCGAACACGCAACCTTCTAGCCTTCGGATGGTTCAGCATACCCCTGTACCACTGGCACCGACTCGAAACTTTCAAAATTTAAGTACTTAAGTCTACAACTCAAAATCGAAAAAAAAACATTTAAGAAGATCCCACCCCAGTTTGATTTCTTTAAGAAATTATGTGTTCAGATGATATATTTTTGTTGCTTAATGCATGATTTTTACGCAAATATAGGAAGAATCAACTTAGTCTGTCATTTTCCAATTCAGTGAAATATACATGGTCACACATGTTCCTTTATCTGAACAAACAAAGTGTTTTCAACAGTATTATTTATACCCCAACACTGACGAAATCATGTTTTGTTACATCTATTTCAACTTTGCCAACAAAATATTCAGGATATTTCAGTGACTTTTTGTCTCTTTTACCATACTACATCTTAAAGAAATGACTTCGGATTTTTAGCGCATTTCAAGTTTGCGATTGCGCTGGTACACTAAAAAAATATATTTTTAACTAGTGTACATGTTATACCTATTAATTTGATACTATTCTTCAAAATCTCAATGCACAATTATTGAAAAAAGTCATTATTCCCCTAAAAAGCACAGTTTTCTACGTCCTTCTTTTTGAAAATAATCTTCAAAATTCCAAGAAAAATAAATGGTTTTAACAGAAAAAATACATGTCATTAGAGTCGACATGACTCTAAACCGATAATGATAGAAGTTTGATGCACAGTAAATCACATTGCTGGTTATCTGAGGATTAATTTGAGCCCTTAACCACATCTGTATGTCAGCAAATGGCGATGAAACAAGTCTCTGAAATGCCCCCAAAAATATCTTAAAATTTGCTTCATTGGTTATTTTCTGAAGAACTGTGTACTATAGTTCAGTGATAATGGATGTCTCCGAAAGAAAAGTTACATTTATTATAGGAGATGATTTTTGCAACCCCAGCAGCGAGATTCGAACACGCAACCTTCTAGCCTTCGGATGGTTCAGCATACCCCTGTACCACTGGCACCGACTCGAAACTTTCAAAATTTAAGTACTTAAGTCTACAACTCAAAATCGAAAAAAAACATTTAAGAAGATCCCACCCCAGTTTGATTTCTTTAAGAAATTATGTGTTCAGATGATATATTTTTGTTGCTTAATGCATGATTTTTACGCAAATATAGGAAGAATCAACTTAGTCTGTCATTTTCCAATTCAGTGAAATATACATGGTCACACATGTTCCTTTATCTGAACAAACAAAGTGTTTTCAACAGTATTATTTATACCCCAACACTGACGAAATCATGTTTTGTTACATCTATTTCAACTTTGCCAACAAAATATTCAGGATATTTCAGTGACTTTTTGTCTCTTTTACCATACTACATCTTAAAGAAATGACTTCGGATTTTTAGCGCATTTCAAGTTTGCGATTGCGCTGGTACACTAAAAAAATATATTTTTAACTAGTGTACATGTTATACCTATTAATTTGATACTATTCTTCAAAATCTCAATGCACAATTATTGAAAAAAGTCATTATTCCCCTAAAAAGCACAGTTTTCTACGTCCTTCTTTTTGAAAATAATCTTCCAAATTCCAAGAAAAATAAATGGTTTTAACAGAAAAAATACATGTCATTAGAGTTGACATGACTCTAAACCGATAATGATAGAAGTTTGATGCACAGTAAATCACATTGCTGGTTATCTGAGGATTAATTTGAGCCCTTAACCACATCTGTACGTCAGCAAATGGCGATGAAACAAGTCTCTGAAATGCCCCCAAAAATATCTTAAAATTTGCTTCATTGGTTATTTTCTGAAGAACTGTGTACTATAGTTCAGTGATAATGGATGTCTCCGAAAGAAAAGTTACATTTATTATAGGAGATGATTTTTGCAACCCCGGCAGCGAGATTCGAACACGCAACCTTCTAGCCTTCGGATGGTTCAGCATACCCCTGTACCACTGGCACCGACTCGAAACTTTCAAAATTTAAGTACTTAAGTCTACAACTCAAAATCGAAAAAAAAAAATTTAAGAAGATCACACCCCAGTTTGATTTCTTTAAGAAATGATGTGTTCAGATGATATATTTTTGTTGCTTAATGCATGATTTTTACGCAAATATAGGAAGAATCAACTTAGTCTGTCATTTTCCAATTCAGTGAAATATACATGGTCACACATGTTCCTTTATCTGAACAAACAAAGTGTTTTCAACAGTATTATTTATACCCCAACACTGACGAAATCATGTTTTGTTACATCTATTTCAACTTTGCCAACAAAATATTCAGGATATTTCAGTGACTTTTTGTCTCTTTTACCATACTACATCTTAAAGAAATGACTTCGGATTTTTAGCGCATTTCAAGTTTGCGATTGCGCTGGTACACTAAAAAAATATATTTTTAACTAGTGTACATGTTATACCTATTAATTTGATACTATTCTTCAAAATCTCAATGCACAATTATTGAAAAAAGTCATTATTCCCCTAAAAAGCACAGTTTTCTACGTCCTTCTTTTTGAAAATAATCTTCAAAATTCCAAGAAAAATAAATGGTTTTAACAGAAAAAATACATGTCATTAGAGTTGACATGACTCTAAACCGATAATGATAGAAGTTTGATGCACAGTAAATCACATTGCTGGTTATCTGAGGATTAATTTGAGCCCTTAACCACATCTGTACGTCAGCAAATGGCGATGAAACAAGTCTCTGAAATGCCCCCAAAAATATCTTAAAATTTGCTTCATTGGTTATTTTCTGAAGAACTGTGTACTATAGTTCAGTGATAATGGATGTCTCCGAAAGAAAAGTTACATTTATTATAGGAGATGATTTTTGCAACCCCGGCAGCGAGATTCGAACACGCAACCTTCTAGCCTTCGGATGGTTCAGCATACCCCTGTACCACTGGCACCGACTCGAAACTTTCAAAATTTAAGTACTTAAGTCTACAACTCAAAATCGAAAAAAAAAAATTTAAGAAGATCACACCCCAGTTTGATTTCTTTAAGAAATGATGTGTTCAGATGATATATTTTTGTTGCTTAATGCATGATTTTTACGCAAATATAGGAAGAATCAACTTAGTCTGTCATTTTCCAATTCAGTGAAATATACATGGTCACACATGTTCCTTTATCTGAACAAACAAAGTGTTTTCAACAGTATTATTTATACCCCAACACTGACGAAATCATGTTTTGTTACATCTATTTCAACTTTGCCAACAAAATATTCAGGATATTTCAGTGACTTTTTGTCTCTTTTACCATACTACATCTTAAAGAAATGACTTCGGATTTTTAGCGCATTTCAAGTTTGCGATTGCGCTGGTACACTAAAAAAATATATTTTTAACTAGTGTACATGTTATACCTATTAATTTGATACTATTCTTCAAAATCTCAATGCACAATTATTGAAAAAAGTCATTATTCCCCTAAAAAGCACAGTTTTCTACGTCCTTCTTTTTGAAAATAATCTTCAAAATTCCAAGAAAAATAAATGGTTTTAACAGAAAAAATACATGTCATTAGAGTTGACATGACTCTAAACCGATAATGATAGAAGTTTGATGCACAGTAAATCACATTGCTGGTTATCTGAGGATTAATTTGAGCCCTTAACCACATCTGTACGTCAGCAAATGGCGATGATACAAGTCTCTGAAATGCCCCCAAAAATATCTTAAAATTTGCTTCATTGGTTATTTTCTGAAGAACTGTGTACTATAGTTCAGTGATAATGGATGTCTCCGAAAGAAAAGTTACATTTATTATAGGAGATGATTTTTGCAACCCCGGCAGCGAGATTCGAACACGCAACCTTCTAGCCTTCGGATGGTTCAGCATACCCCTGTACCACTGGCACCGACTCGAAACTTTCAAAATTTAAGTACTTAAGTCTACAACTCAAAATCGAAAAAAAAATAATTAAGAAGATCCCACCCCAGTTTGATTTCTTTAAGAAATTATGTGTTCAGATGATATATTTTTGTTGCTTAATGCATGATTTTTACGCAAATATAGGAAGAATCAACTTAGTCTGTCATTTTCCAATTCAGTGAAATATACATGGTCACACATGTTCCTTTATCTGAACAAACAAAGTGTTTTCAACAGTATTATTTATACCCCAACACTGACGAAATCATGTTTTGTTACATCTATTTCAACTTTGCCAACAAAATATTCAGGATATTTCAGTGACTTTTTGTCTCTTTTACCATACTACATCTTAAAGAAATGACTTCGGATTTTTAGCGCATTTCAAGTTTGCGATTGCGCTGGTACACTAAAAAAATATATTTTTAACTAGTGTACATGTTATACCTATTAATTTGATACTATTCTTCAAAATCTCAATGCACAATTATTGAAAAAAGTCATTATTCCCCTAAAAAGCACAGTTTTCTACGTCCTTCTTTTTGAAAATAATCTTCAAAATTCCAAGAAAAATAAATGGTTTTAACAGAAAAATTACATGTCATTAGAGTTGACATGACTCTAAACCGATAATGATAGAAGTTTGATGCACAGTAAATCACATTGCTGGTTATCTGAGGATTAATTTGAGCCCTTAACCACATCTGTACGTCAGCAAATGGCGATGAAACAAGTCTCTGAAATGCCCCCAAAAATATCTTAAAATTTGCTTCATTGGTTATTTTCTGAAGAACTGTGTACTATAGTTCAGTGATAATGGATGTCTCCGAAAGAAAAGTTACATTTATTATAGGAGATGATTTTTGCAACCCCGGCAGCGAGATTCGAACACGCAACCTTCTAGCCTTCGGATGGTTCAGCATACCCCTGTACCACTGGCACCGACTAGAAGTTTTCAAAATTTAAGTACTTAAGTCTACAACTCAAAATCGAAAAAAAAAAATTTAAGAAGATCTCACCCCAGTTTGATTTCTTTAAGAAATTATGTGTTCAGATGATATATTTTTGTTGCTTAATGCATGATTTTTACGCAAATATAGGAAGAATCAACTTACTCTGTCATTTTCCAATTCAGTGAAATATACATGGTCACACATGTTCCTTTATCTGAACAAACAAAGTGTTTTCAACAGTATTATTTATACCCCAACACTGACGAAATCATGTTTTGTTACATCTATTTCAACTTTGCCAACAAAATATTCAGGATATTTCAGTGACTTTTTGTCTCTTTTACCATACTACATCTTTAAGAAATGACTTCGGATTTTTAGCGCATTTCAAGTTTGCGATTGCGCTGGTACACTAAAAAAATATATTTTTAACTAGTGTACATGTTATACCTATTAATTTGATACTATTCTTCAAAATCTCAATGCACAATTATTGAAAAAAGTCATATTCCCCTAAAAAGCACAGTTTTCTACATCCTTCTTTTTGAAAATAATCTTCAAAATTCCAAGAAAAATAAATGGTTTTAACAGAAAAAATACATGTCATTAGAGTCGACTTGACTCTAAACCGATAATGATAGAAGTTTGATGCACAGTAAATCACATAGCTGGTTATCTGAGGATTAATTTGAGCCCTTAACCACATCTGTACGTCAGCAAATGGCGATGAAACAAGTCTCTGAAATGCCCCCAAAAATATCTTAAAATTTGCTTCATTGGTTATTTTCTGAAGAACTGTGTACTATAGTTCAGTGATAATGCATGTCTCCGAAAGAAAAGTTACATTTATTATAGGAGATGATTTTTGCAACCCCGGCAGCGAGATTCGAACACGCAACCTTCTAGCCTTCGGATGGTTCAGCATACCCCTGTACCACTGGCACCGACTCGAAACTTTCAAAATTTAAGTACTTAACTCTACAACTCAAAATCGAAAAAAAAAAATTTAAGAAGATCACACCCCAGTTTGATTTCTTTAAGAAATGATGTGTTCAGATGATATATTTTTGTTGCTTAATGCATGATTTTTACGCAAATATAGGAAGAATCAACTTACTCTGTCATTTTCCAATTCAGTGAAATATACATGGTCACACATGTTCCTTTATCTGAACAAACAAAGTGTTTTCAACAGTATTATTTATACCCCAACACTGACGAAATCATGTTTTGTTACATCTATTTCAACTTTGCCAACAAAATATTCAGGATATTTCAGTGACTTTTTGTCTCTTTTACCATACTACATCTTAAAGAAATGACTTCGGATTTTTAGCGCATTTCAAGTTTGCGATTGCGCTGGTACACTAAAAAAATATATTTTTAACTAGTGTACATGTTATACCTATTAATTTGATACTATTCTTCAAAATCTCAATGCACAATTATTGAAAAAAGTCATTATTCCCCTAAAAAGCACAGTTTTCTACGTCCTTCTTTTTGAAAATAATCTTCAAAATTCCAAGAAAAATAAATGGTTTTAACAGAAAAAATACATGTCATTAGAGTTGACATGACTCTAAACCGATAATGATAGAAGTTTGATGCACAGTAAATCACATTGCTGGTTATCTGAGGATTAATTTGAGCCCTTAACCACATCTGTACGTCAGCAAATGGCGATGAAACAAGTCTCTGAAATGCCCCCAAAAATATCTTAAAATTTGCTTCATTGGTTATTTTCTGAAGAACTGTGTACTATAGTTCAGTGATAATGGATGTCTCCGAAAGAAAAGTTACATTTATTATAGGAGATGATTTTTGCAACCCCGGCAGCGAGATTCGAACACGCAACCTTCTAGCCTTCGGATGGTTCAGCATACCCCTGTACCACTGGCACCGACTAGAAGTTTTCAAAATTTAAGTACTTAAGTCTACAACTCAAAATCGAAAAAAAAAAATTTAAGAAGATCTCACCCCAGTTTGATTTCTTTAAGAAATTATGTGTTCAGATGATATATTTTTGTTGCTTAATGCATGATTTTTACGCAAATATAGGAAGAATCAACTTACTCTGTCATTTTCCAATTCAGTGAAATATACATGGTCACACATGTTCCTTTATCTGAACAAACAAAGTGTTTTCAACAGTATTATTTATACCCCAACACTGACGAAATCATGTTTTGTTACATCTATTTCAACTTTGCCAACAAAATATTCAGGATATTTCAGTGACTTTTTGTCTCTTTTACCATACTACATCTTTAAGAAATGACTTCGGATTTTTAGCGCATTTCAAGTTTGCGATTGCGCTGGTACACTAAAAAAATATATTTTTAACTAGTGTACATGTTATACCTATTAATTTGATACTATTCTTCAAAATCTCAATGCACAATTATTGAAAAAAGTCATATTCCCCTAAAAAGCACAGTTTTCTACATCCTTCTTTTTGAAAATAATCTTCAAAATTCCAAGAAAAATAAATGGTTTTAACAGAAAAAATACATGTCATTAGAGTCGACTTGACTCTAAACCGATAATGATAGAAGTTTGATGCACAGTAAATCACATAGCTGGTTATCTGAGGATTAATTTGAGCCCTTAACCACATCTGTACGTCAGCAAATGGCGATGAAACAAGTCTCTGAAATGCCCCCAAAAATATCTTAAAATTTGCTTCATTGGTTATTTTCTGAAGAACTGTGTACTATAGTTCAGTGATAATGCATGTCTCCGAAAGAAAAGTTACATTTATTATAGGAGATGATTTTTGCAACCCCGGCAGCGAGATTCGAACACGCAACCTTCTAGCCTTCGGATGGTTCAGCATACCCCTGTACCACTGGCACCGACTCGAAACTTTCAAAATTTAAGTACTTAACTCTACAACTCAAAATCGAAAAAAAAAAATTTAAGAAGATCACACCCCAGTTTGATTTCTTTAAGAAATGATGTGTTCAGATGATATATTTTTGTTGCTTAATGCATGATTTTTACGCAAATATAGGAAGAATCAACTTACTCTGTCATTTTCCAATTCAGTGAAATATACATGGTCACACATGTTCCTTTATCTGAACAAACAAAGTGTTTTCAACAGTATTATTTATACCCCAACACTGACGAAATCATGTTTTGTTACATCTATTTCAACTTTGCCAACAAAATATTCAGGATATTTCAGTGACTTTTTGTCTCTTTTACCATACTACATCTTAAAGAAATGACTTCGGATTTTTAGCGCATTTCAAGTTTGCGATTGCGCTGGTACACTAAAAAAATATATTTTTAACTAGTGTACATGTTATACCTATTAATTTGATACTATTCTTCAAAATCTCAATGCACAATTATTGAAAAAAGTCATTATTCCCCTAAAAAGCACAGTTTTCTACGTCCTTCTTTTTGAAAATAATCTTCAAAATTCCAAGAAAAATAAATGGTTTTAACAGAAAAAATACATGTCATTAGAGTTGACATGACTCTAAACCGATAATGATAGAAGTTTGATGCACAGTAAATCACATTGCTGGTTATCTGAGGATTAATTTGAGCCCTTAACCACATCTGTACGTCAGCAAATGGCGATGATACAAGTCTCTGAAATGCCCCCAAAAATATCTTAAAATTTGCTTCATTGGTTATTTTCTGAAGAACTGTGTACTATAGTTCAGTGATAATGGATGTCTCCGAAAGAAAAGTTACATTTATTATAGGAGATGATTTTTGCAACCCCGGCAGCGAGATTCGAACACGCAACCTTCTAGCCTTCGGATGGTTCAGCATACCCCTGTACCACTGGCACCGACTCGAAACTTTCAAAATTTAAGTACTTAAGTCTACAACTCAAAATCGAAAAAAAAATAATTAAGAAGATCCCACCCCAGTTTGATTTCTTTAAGAAATTATGTGTTCAGATGATATATTTTTGTTGCTTAATGCATGATTTTTACGCAAATATAGGAAGAATCAACTTAGTCTGTCATTTTCCAATTCAGTGAAATATACATGGTCACACATGTTCCTTTATCTGAACAAACAAAGTGTTTTCAACAGTATTATTTATACCCCAACACTGACGAAATCATGTTTTGTTACATCTATTTCAACTTTGCCAACAAAATATTCAGGATATTTCAGTGACTTTTTGTCTCTTTTACCATACTACATCTTAAAGAAATGACTTCGGATTTTTAGCGCATTTCAAGTTTGCGATTGCGCTGGTACACTAAAAAAATATATTTTTAACTAGTGTACATGTTATACCTATTAATTTGATACTATTCTTCAAAATCTCAATGCACAATTATTGAAAAAAGTCATTATTCCCCTAAAAAGCACAGTTTTCTACGTCCTTCTTTTTGAAAATAATCTTCAAAATTCCAAGAAAAATAAATGGTTTTAACAGAAAAAATACATGTCATTAGAGTTGACATGACTCTAAACCGATAATGATAGAAGTTTGATGCACAGTAAATCACATTGCTGGTTATCTGAGGATTAATTTGAGCCCTTAACCACATCTGTACGTCAGCAAATGGCGATGAAACAAGTCTCTGAAATGCCCCCAAAAATATCTTAAAATTTGCTTCATTGGTTATTTTCTGAAGAACTGTGTACTATAGTTCAGTGATAATGGATGTCTCCGAAAGAAAAGTTACATTTATTATAGGAGATGATTTTTGCAACCCCGGCAGCGAGATTCGAACACGCAACCTTCTAGCCTTCGGATGGTTCAGCATACCCCTGTACCACTGGCACCGACTAGAAGTTTTCAAAATTTAAGTACTTAAGTCTACAACTCAAAATCGAAAAAAAAAAATTTAAGAAGATCTCACCCCAGTTTGATTTCTTTAAGAAATTATGTGTTCAGATGATATATTTTTGTTGCTTAATGCATGATTTTTACGCAAATATAGGAAGAATCAACTTACTCTGTCATTTTCCAATTCAGTGAAATATACATGGTCACACATGTTCCTTTATCTGAACAAACAAAGTGTTTTCAACAGTATTATTTATACCCCAACACTGACGAAATCATGTTTTGTTACATCTATTTCAACTTTGCCAACAAAATATTCAGGATATTTCAGTGACTTTTTGTCTCTTTTACCATACTACATCTTTAAGAAATGACTTCGGATTTTAAGCGCATTTCAAGTTTGCGATTGCGCTGGTACACTAAAAAATTATATTTTTAACTAGTGTACATGTTATACCTATTAATTTGATACTATTCTTCAAAATCTCAATGCACAATTATTGAAAAAAGTCATATTCCCCTAAAAAGCACAGTTTTCTACATCCTTCTTTTTGAAAATAATCTTCAAAATTCCAAGAAAAATAAATGGTTTTAACAGAAAAAATACATGTCATTAGAGTCGACTTGACTCTAAACCGATAATGATAGAAGTTTGATGCACAGTAAATCACATAGCTGGTTATCTGAGGATTAATTTGAGCCCTTAACCACATCTGTACGTCAGCAAATGGCGATGAAACAAGTCTCTGAAATGCCCCCAAAAATATCTTAAAATTTGCTTCATTGGTTATTTTCTGAAGAACTGTGTACTATAGTTCAGTGATAATGGATGTCTCCGAAAGAAAAATTACATTTATTATAGGAGATGATTTTTGCAACCCCGGCAGCGAGATTCGAACACGCAACCTTTTAGCCTTCGGATGGTTCAGCATACCCCTGTACCACTGGCACCGACTCGAAACTTTCAAAATTTAAGTATTTAAGTCTACAACTCAAAATCGAAAAAAAAATAATTAAGAAGATCCAACCCCAGTTTGATTTCTTTAAGAAATTATGTGTTCAGATGATATATTTTTGTTGCTTAATGCATGATTTTTACGCAAATATAGGAAGAATCAACTTAGTCTGTCATTTTCCAATTCAGTGAAATATACATGGTCACACATGTTCCTTTATCTGAACAAACAAAGTGTTTTCAACAGTATTATTTATACCCCAACACTGACGAAATCATGTTTTGTTACATCTATTTCAACTTTGCCAACAAAATATTCAGGATATTTCAGTGACTTTTTGTCTCTTTTACCATACTACATCTTAAAGAAATGACTTCGGATTTTTAGCGCATTTCAAGTTTGCGATTGCGCTGGTACACTAAAAAAATATATTTTTAACTAGTGTACATGTTATACCTATTAATTTGATACTATTCTTCAAAATCTCAATGCACAATTATTGAAAAAAGTCATTATTCCCCTAAGAGCACAGTTTTCACGTCCTTCTTTTTGAAAATAATCTTCAAAATTCCAAGAAAAATAAATGGTTTTAACAGAAAAAATACATGTCATTAGAGTCGACATGACTCTAAACCGATAATGATAGAAGTTTGATGCACAGTAAATCACATTGCTGGTTATCTGAGGATTAATTTGAGCCCTTAACCACATCTGTACGTCAGCAAATGGCGATGAAACAAGTCTCTGAAATGCCCCCAAAAATATCTTAAAATTTGCTTCATTGGTTATTTTCTGAAGAACTGTGTACTATAGTTCAGTGATAATGGATGTCTCCGAAAGAAAAGTTACATTTATTATAGGAGATGATTTTTGCAACCCCGGCAGCGAGATTCGAACACGCAACCTTCTAGCCTTCGGATGGTTCAGCATACCCCTGTACCACTGGCACCGACTCGAAACTTTCAAAATTTAAGTACTTAAGTCTACAACTCAAAATCGAAAAAAAAAAAATTTAAGAAGATCCCACCCCAGTTTGATTTCTTTAAGAAATTATGTGTTCAGATGATATATTTTTGTTGCTTAATGCATGATTTTTACGCAAATATAGGAAGAATCAACTTAGTCTGTCATTTTCCAATTCAGTGAAATATACATGGTCACACATGTTCCCAGTTTATCTGAACAAACAAAGTGTTTTCAACAGTATTATTTATACCCCAACACTGACGAAATCATGTTTTGTTACATCTATTTCAACTTTGCCAACAAAATATTCAGGATATTTCAGTGACTTTTTGTCTCTTTTACCATACTACATCTTTAAGAAATGACTTCGGATTTTTAGCGCATTTCAAGTTTGCGATTGCGCTGGTACACTAAAAAATTATATTTTTAACTAGTGTACATGTTATACCTATTAATTTGATACTATTCTTCAAAATCTCAATGCACAATTATTGAAAAAAGTCATTATTCCCCTAAAAAGCACAGTTTTCTACGTCCTTCTTTTTGAAAATAATCTTCAAAATTCCAAGAAAAATAAATGGTTTTAACAGAAAAAATACATGTCATTAGAGTCGACTTGACTCTAAACCGATAATGATAGAAGTTTGATGCACAGTAAATCACATTGCTGGTTATCTGAGGATTAATTTGAGCCCTTAACCACATCTGTACGTCAGCAAATGGCGATGAAACAAGTCTCTGAAATGCCCCCAAAAATATCTTAAAATTTGCTTCATTGGTTATTTTCTGAAGAACTGTGTACTATAGTTCAGTGATAATGGATGTCTCCGAAAGAAAAGTTACATTTATTTTAGGAGATGATTTTTGCAACCCCGGCAGCGAGATTCGAACACGCAACCTTCTAGCCTTCGGATGGTTCAGCATACCCCTGTACCACTGGCACCGACTCGAAAATTTCATAATTTAAGTATTTAAGTCTACAACTCAAAATCGAAAAAAAAAATAATTAAGAAGATCCCACCCCAGTTTGATTTCTTTAAGAAATTATGTGTTCAGATGATATATTTTTGTTGCTTAATGCATGATTTTTACGCAAATATAGGAAGAATCAACTTAGTCTGTCATTTTCCAATTCAGTGAAATATACATGGTCACACATGTCCCTTTATCTGAACAAACAAAGTGTTTTCAACAGTACTAGAACAAACCCGCGAAATCGCGGGCATATACAGCTTGTGAACTGTTGTAGGATGATTTTTTGTAAAAGATATATTATGTACCGAGAATTACATAAAAGGTATCTCCCTTTTTTCAAAGTCCGATAAATTTCCTTTCTGTTAAATTCAATTATATTCGTGTTTCTGGCCTACGACCACAATGCTTCTCCTTTGCAAAAATGCTTCTTTTGGTAAAAGTCAAATCAAATTAAAAATTTACACCGTTTCAAACATGAATTAAATGTAACTTTTTATATATATATATACCCTTATTAGTCTAAAAAATGCTTCTATGACAATCCATCAGTACTTTTTTTTTGAAAGCCTTATTAACATGCCAATGGTAGGATTTGAATCATGTATAAATGACTAATACCGACTAAGGCTAATTTGAGGGGTTGTCGATCGGAGGGGTCCTGATCCCGAAATCCCGGGCTTAAAACCACGAAATCCCGAGATTCAGAATTTAAAGAAATTAATATCCCGAAATCGAAAAATATATTCCCGGATCTCGTAAGGATCAATCCCCAAATCCCGAGCTTAAAAACACCCGATCCCGACGCCTCGAAAAAGGTCCTGCCACCCTCTAATCTCTACCTTACTTTCATTTTTGCCAAATCACTATTTTCTCTTTTAACAATAATTTTTTATGCCCCAATTATGGGCATTATGTTTTCTAGTCTGTGCATCCGTGCGTTCGTTTTCGTTTGTTCGGTCGTCCGTCCGTCCGTCTCTCCCACTTCAGGTAAAAGTTTTTGGTCGAGGTAGGTTTAGATGAAGTTGAGCATGTTTTATTTATTTTAATATATATGCAAGTGGTATGACCCCTTAAATAGTAAACATTTCAAGGAAAACAGTAAACAGAATCAGGGACTTTCTATACTAACATAGAAATTCCCTGACAGAATACAGAGAGTCTCTATATATTAAAGTAGTATAATCGTAGTTTACATGTAGATAAACGCGAAAAATGTTTGTCCTCTCTAAGGAAGTATAAGAGTTGTGATTTTGCGATCTAAACACCATGATATGGAGAACGCTCTACGATTGGTTGCACTTGTGTCACATGTTTTACTTTTTTTTTAATATAAATGCAACTGGTATGACCCCTTAAATAGAGAACATTTAAAAAAAACAGTAGACAGAATACAGAGTCTCTATATATTAAAGTAGTATAATCGTAGTTTACATGTAGGTAAACGCGAAAAATAATTGTCCTGTCTAAAGAGGTATAATATATAGATGTGGTTCTATATTCCCGGATCCCGTAAGGATCAATCCCCGAATCCCGAGCTTAAAAACACCCGATCCCGACGCCCCGAAAAAGGTCCTGCAACCCTCTTATCTCTACCTTACTTTCATTTTTGCCAAATCACTATTTTCCCTTTTAACAATAAATGTGTATGCCCCAATTATGGGCAATCTGAATAATCATAAGAATTGATGACAAATGCGACTATGCATGTTACCTATAGGACACAGAGGCGATTTATTGTGGAAGGAAGAGAAGCGACACACAAAATGAGGTCATCTCGTTTAATTAATAGTATAGATAATCATAGATACTTCTGGAAAAATAAACGGAAGAGGAAATTGTCTATGAATAAAAGCCGGGGTGATGACGGACACATATCCGGACTTCTTTTTTTCCGTTTTTCTCCCAAAATAACCGAAACTGAATAATCATAAGAATGGATGACAAATGCAACTATGCATGGTACCTATAGGACATACAGTCACAATGATCAATTTATTGTGGAAGGAGGAGAAGCGACACCAAAAATGAGGTCTTCTCGTTTAATAGTATAGATTATTTATACCCCAACACTGACGAAATCATGTTTTGTTACATCTATTTCAACTTTGCCAACAAAATATTCAGGATATTTCAGTGACTTTTTGTCTCTTTTACCATACTACATCTTAAAGAAATGACTTCGGATTTTTAGCACATTTCAAGTTTGCGATTGCGCTGGTACACTAAAAAAATATTTTTTTAACTAGTGTACATGTTATACCTATTAATTTGATACTATTCTTCAAAATCTCAATGCACAATTATTGAAAAAAGTCAATATTCCCCTAAAAAGCACAGTTTTCTACATCCTTCTTTTTGAAAATAATCTTCAAAATTCCAAGAAAAATAAATGGTTTTAACAGAAAAAAAACATGTCATTAGAGTCGACTTGACTCTAAACCGATAATGATAGAAGTTTGATGCACAGTAAATCACATTGCTGGTAATCTGAGGATTAATTTGAGCCCTTAACCACATCTGTACGTCAGCAAATGGCGATGAAACAAGTCTCTGAAATGCCCCCAAAAATATCTTAAAATTTGCTTCATTGGTTATTTTCTGAAGAACTGTTTACTATAGTTCAGTGATAATGGATGTCTCCGAAAGAAAAGTTACATTTATTAAAGGAGATGATTTTTGCAACCCCGGCAGCGAGATTCGAACACGCAACCTTCTAGCCTTCGGATGGTTCAGCATACCCCTGTACCACTGGCACCGACTCGAAACTTTCTATATTTAAGTACTTAAGTCTACAACTCAAAATCGAAAAAAAAATAATTAAGAAGATCCCACCCCAGTTTGATTTCTTTAAGAAATTATGTGTTCAGATGATATATTTTTGTTGCTTAATGCATGATTTTTACGCAAATATAGGAAGAATCAACTTAGTCTGTCATTTTCCAATTCAGTGAAATATACATGGTCACACATGTTCCTTTATCTGAACAAACAAAGTGTTTTCACCAGTATTATTTATACCCCAACACTGACGAAATCATGTTTTGTTACATCTATTTCAACTTTGCCAACAAAATATTCAGGATATTTCAGTGACTTTTTGTCTCTTTTACCATACAACATCTTTAAGAAATGACTTCGGATTTTTAGCGCATTTCAAGTTTGCGATCGCGCTGGTACACCTAAAAAATATATTTTTAACTAGTGTACATGTTATACCTATTAATTTGATACTATTCTTCAAAATCTCAATGCACAATTATTGAAAAAAGTCATTATTCCCCTAAAAAGCACAGTTTTCTACGTCCTTCTTTTTGAAAATAATCTTCAAAATTCCAAGAAAAATAAATGGTTTTAACAGAAAAAATACATGTCATTAGAGTCGACTTGACTCTAAACCGATAATGATAGAAGTTTGATGCACAGTAAATCACATTGCTGGTAATCTGAGGATTAATTTGAGCCCTTAACCACATCTGTACGTCAGCAAATGGCGATGAAACAAGTCTCTGAAATGCCCCCAAAAATATCTTAAAAGATGCTTCATTGGTTATTTTCTGAAGAACTGTGTACTATAGTTCAGTGATAATGGATGTCTCCGAAAGAAAAGTTACATTTATTATAGGAGATGATTTTTGCAACCCCGGCAGCGAGATTCGAACACGCAACCTTTTTGCCTTCGGATGGTTCAGCATACCCCTGTACCACTGGCACCGACTCGAACTTTTGAAAATTTTAGTACTTTTTGTCTCTTTTACCATACTACATCTTTAAGAAATGACTTCGAATTTTTAGCGCATTTGAAGTTTGCGATTGCGCTGGTACACTAAAAAATTATATTTTTAACTAGTGTACATGTTATACCTATTAATTTGATACTATTCTTCAAAATCTCAATGCACAATTATGGAAAAAAGTCATTATTCCCCTAAAAAGCACAGTTTTCTACGTCCTTCTTTTTGAAAATAATCTTCAAAATTCCAAGAAAAATAAATGGTTTTAACAGAAAAAATACATGTCATTAGATCTAAACCGATAATGATAGAAGTTTGATGCACAGTAAATCACATTGCTGGTAATCTGAGGATTAATTTGAGCCCTTAACCACATCTGTACGTCAGCAAATGGCGATGAAACAAGTCTCTGAAATGCCCCCAAAAATATCTTAAAAGATGCTTCATTGGTTATTTTCTGAAGAACTGTGTACTATAGTTCAGTGATAATGGATGTCTCCGAAAGAAAAGTTACATTTATTATAGGAGATGATTTTTGCAACCCCGGCAGCGAGATTCGAACACGCAACCTTTTTGCCTTCGGATGGTTCAGCATACCCCTGTACCACTGGCACCGACTCGAACTTTTGAAAATTTTAGTACTTTTTGTCTCTTTTACCATACTACATCTTTAAGAAATGACTTCGAATTTTTAGCGCATTTGAAGTTTGCGATTGCGCTGGTACACTAAAAAATTATATTTTTAACTTGTGTACATGTTATACCTATTAGTTTGATACTATTCTTCAAAATCTAAATACACAATTATTTTATCAAATCCCTATGAAAGTATGACGTATTTAGATCAATTTTGTCATCCATACTCGTACTTTGGTAAACTGGCCTACTGCCGTATTTGTTTGTTATGACGCCAACTTGAATGATGCTGCACTTGGAGGTAGGCGTGAAACAATGGCAATCTATTTGGTTGGAAGCCTGATATTATGAAGCTTGCTCAAATCGTCTTACAAGACTTATACATACTAATTTTTGGTTTCGGACACTTTAGAGTTTTTTTGCAGCAACGATCTACGTGTCAATATGAATTTTGTTTAATTTGTGATAGACCCGCCATCTATTGATGATTTCGTAAGTGTTAAAAGAGAGTTTTCTTATGAACCAAGATAGATGATGAGCATTGTTGGAACCTGTAAGAGCATGAACTGCTGATAAAAGTACATATATATTTATCAAAAGAAACTATACAGACACAATAAACATCACCAACCATAATTCCCACTGGTTAGTGAACTCGAAAACATCGTACAGTTGGTCCATGTCTAGAATACAACAAAGTGTCAGGTCATCGTTGACCCTCTGACATTACTCCCCGTATTTAGAATAAGAAGCCGGATGATATCATATTATAAGCCTGGTACCGGATTAAAAGTACACTATGATCTCTGTATACCAGAGACTAACTGCTTCGAGGTAAACAACTATAGCTTATCGTATGGCCTAAAACAAGAAACAATAGCCAACACCGTATAATTATAGATTATACATGGCATTTTCCATATGGCCCAGGTATCAGCCCTAGACTCCCATATCAAACCATAGGGCTTAAGCCCGAGGGATTGATATGGGTCGTGGGCTGATACCATGGACCATATGGAAAATGCCATGTATAATTGTATTGTTATATGGGGTGTTATCGGATCAAATGGTTAGGCTCAAGACGAGCGGCAAAATATACGGAAATAACACATGAACAATGAAACATAAAATATACGGAAACAACACATGAACATTGAAACATAAAATATACGAAAACAATGAACAATGAACAATTTAGACAATGGAAATTAATAAAAAAAAATGGTTTCAAAAAGTGTAATATTAAAGTAATATTTATTTCATCCAAGAATTAATGGTTGCATATAAAATGTGGATTCTGTATAATTGTTAGACTAACGCCAATTTGTCATCTACATTGGTAACAAGTATATTAATCAGAGATAAACGTCGTAACGCAACTAAACATCAGTAAGTAAAATATTTTGGTATGCACGATTATACCATATAGGGAACATGTGTACTAACAATTATCAAAGGTACCAGGATTATAATTTAGTACGCCAGACGCGTGTTTCGTCTTCATAAGACTCACCAGTGACGCTCATATCAAAATATTTATAAAGCCAAACAAATACTAAGTTTCAAGTTGTTTGAATATGTATGAATTGAAAGTAAATATTCAATACACCTTATAAGATAAGATAAATTTTGTTTTCCAAATTAGGTCCCCAGGGGGGCATATCACAGAACTTATACAATTGATACATCAAACAGTACTTTACATAACATTATAATTACATTAGATGTATGTTTCATTATAATACTTTATTTTGATTGGCTAACGGCACATCACTTGTTATTCAGTAAGCAATTGCATCACTCAATAAAACTTTTCATTCATGATAGCACGTGGTCCCACAATAAAGTGCACAGGTGAATAAAATACAAAATTTGTAAAATTCGTGTTTTCATGATCATAGCTAAAAATGTAATTATAAGTATTGAATGCTTCTTTTTGTAACTTTATAGGGTTGTAAAAGCGTTGACCGTGCGCACTTTTTTAGTATGAAGCGCTTCCGCGCTTCATACAAAATGTACTTCGGTCAACGCTTTTACACCCCAATAAATTTACAAAAAGAAGCATTCAATTCTTAAGTAAAATAAACTATTTTTATCAGACACCAAGGGGCGGTACTCAAGGAGCTGTGGTATTTACACAGTCCTCCTCGTGTCTGATGCAGACAAGAAAGCCACATAGTTAACAATTTTTCGAAATAAATGTACATGCAGCAGTTAGAATAGACTTAACTTCTGTGTTCATAAGCCATATCAGTTTATCTCTTGCTTGACGAGTTAAAAAGTTGGGGCAACTTTTAGTTATCTCTTGAAATAGACGATTGCGGTCATCATTAAATTTAACACATTGGAATAAAAAATGATATTCATCCTCCACATCTCCTGAGTTACAACGAGTACAAGTTCTGTCATTTAGGAGAGTACCCTGATACCTTCCGGACTCAATTCTTAAGTGGTGTGATGAAATTCTGAGCTTTGTTAAGCTTTGTCTCTGTTCAAAATTCCCTAAAATGGAAAGATATTTTTCTCTTCCAAAAACTGATTTAAATATAACATAAGTTCTAAGTTTACCATCTGAATGCTTTACCAATTCACTGTTCCACAAGTCTATAAAATATGATATATTTTTTTTCATACTGATTAGCTTTAAAGCTATTATTTTTTGGTTATGATGAAGATAGATGATTGATGTCATTTCAAGAATTGACTTCATAGAGCCATACCAAGAAGCTTTTTTTTTAATCAGAAAGATTCTGTGATGTTACATTATAAGCATCTTTAAGAAGAGAAAATTGGAAATCCAGATTTTCCAAGCGATACCAGTAATTAAACATGGATTTAATCATATCATAATATAGTGGAAATCGTCCTAGCTCTGATAAAATTCCAAAATTAATGGATTTTTTATGAACACCTAAAACAAGTTTATATGACAATGTTAATATGACAATATGACAATATGACAATATGACAATATGACAATATGACAATATTTTATTGGCACAAACGCATTTACAATAAATGGTAATGACCGAATGGATAAACAATTTGCTATACATGGTAGTAAAATACAAACAATTATATATATATGTTTATATTGAAAGCGAGACAACTCCTAAATATTTTCAAAAGTCAAACACACCTAGGTGCGATCGATAATTTTACATTGGAATGTGATCTTTTGTTCTAACAACCAATCAAATTGAAGTAACTGTCCAGACAAACACAACTTTGTTGTTGTTTTGAATATCCAATAAAGTGTTATTGTGTAAAAAATACTTTTAGAATGATTGTCTTTGTTGTGTCATTTTATAATACATGTATGCTTATTCAATGTACTTTTTAATTGTGCATTTGAATAGACGAAGTGCATCTATTTCAGTGAGAGTATGTCAAAGAAAGCATACAATAAAAACTTAAACTTTCCTAATGGTTTTGATAATAAATTAAAAGTGTTATTATGTAAACTTGGTTTTCAGCATGACTGGGAAAACCAAAATACTATGGCAAAGACAAACTTACTTCTTTTCATTTCAAAAGAAATTAGAAGAGGAATTCATAAAATCCTGGAAACAAGCCCTGTTTTGTGACTTTAATAAAGATAGTCATGGAAATAAACTAAGAACATATCACAAAGTTAAAAATAATTTTGAATAAGAAAAACATATTCTACTGGGGCCTGTTTATCGAAACTGTCCTAAGATCGGTCCTAAGAATTTCTTAGGACAGAAGTTAGGATAAAGTTAGGACCGACTTACGACACGTCTCAGCATGCACATCGAAGCTATCTTAGGAATATCTTAGCTAGGACGTCCTAACTGATGTCTTAAGTATTGGCGGAAAAGAAAATACAAACCGAATATGAAAAAAAAAATTATGATATCATACATGTATTTTATCAATTTTTTTATTTCAAACATGGTTAATTAGAATCTAATAACTAATATGTAGTTTTAAATTAAATACATATTTTTTTGTAAACTAATTGTTCATTTAAACTGTATGAAACAAAACATGACACAAAAATTCAAAAAAATAACAAACTACGTGTAAACAAGATATATAATACGTAAATATCATAACATGTTTTGGATGAGTTGAATTCGAAGTGTCACCTTTTCATTCTTTAATAGTTCAAATGCAATTCTCTTGCATTATTCATATCATTACGGAGAATTTCAAATATTATTACTACTGCTTTAAAAATAATACGCGTGAAAATGAACAAAAGACGAAATTCGAATGTATCCTAAAGTGAGGACCATCCTAAGACCATCTTAAGACACCTAAATTGGTATCCTAAAGTTAGGACAATTCCTAGGATTTTCCTTAGTTGCGACATGTTTGATAAACCCATTTAGGACTAAGATGTGTCCTAAGTTGGTCTTAGGACACGTCCTAATCCTAAGAGAGCTTCGATAAACAGGCCCCTGGACCTTAAGTAATAACTAAGGTGTTATTCTGCTAGAAGTTGGTAGATATCCTATAGAACACATTTAGAACAGAGGATTTGTCAAATTTGCAAGGATGGAATTGAAGATGATTTCCATTTCCTCATTGAATGTAAAGCGTTAAAATTTAATAGAAATGTACTTTTTTGAAAATTAAGTGATATAGACTAGTTCCACTTTTTGTTAATATGTCTGAACAAGATTAGTTTATTTTCATTTTGAAAAGTAATGATACGGACATTAGTACTGGGTGTGTAGCTGAATAAGCTATATGTATGATTTGACTAAAAATACATTTAAAGCAAACATAATGTTGCTAAGAACTTTTATAGTATTAAACAGCCTAGCCACAATCAGATGTACATTTTGTGTTTCACATGAAGTCAGAAAATGATATCACATCAGGAAAAAACTCTTTTGATATTTTAGGACAGAAATGGTTTAAATTATGAAAAATTGTCACCGTTAGGCTAACACTGGAAGCATTTATATAATTACATGCAGTTTTTGGAAGAAATATTTAATATTTTTATTAAATAAATGGTGTTTAAAAACTGTCTTATTTTCTTGAATGGTTGTCTTCAAGACTTGGTCAACAGTTTCAGATTTTTGGTCAATGATGAAGACAACAAAATATGTTTAGAATTATTCAAATTCTTTATTACCTTGAACTTTACAGTTCATCGGTGTAAATACAAAGTTTGAAAGGAAACAAGTAAACAGACAGAGAATGTGCTCATGTACTAATGGTTCTTAATTTAAATGCATTTAAAATGTATTTTCCTAAATTGGTTAACTGTTTGATGCTCTTTAAACTTAAAAGTTAAACAAACGTAAACACACTTGGTTTAGACCAGTAGTATTTCTTTATGAATTTTACTCTAAGTTCCTTATATTTCGGACACACTAAAATGAAATGGAATTCGTCTTCAATACACTGACGGCAAATTGTACATATACAACGTATTAACTCAATGTTTTGGTAGTGTCCAGTTTCCACTTCTAATGAATGAGAAGAAAGTCTTATTTATGACAGAGTTCCTCGGTAAACAATAGGAATGTATTTTGTCAAATAAAATTATAAATCAAACTGTTTATAATGTATTTATAGATACGGCACTTGCTACTGTTATCAAGTAACGACTACATCTCCTGTTTTTTAATATCTAAAAGTCGTTGTTTAATAAGAGGGAAGTCAATCTCAAATACGAGGTCCGATTGTTTAATCTGAGTGGTTAGACAATAGGGATATAATAAATGATGAATACAATGGGTTTATTAAAGGTAGAAGTACAATAAATCATATCAGTACATTAACTTCTGTTATTGAAACTAGAAAAAAATGTAAGCTGTCAACTTTTGTATCTTTCATTGATTTTAAGAAAGCTTATGATTCTATTGATAGAGTTTTGTTATTTAATAAATTAGGAAAATTGGGTGTTAGTACAAAGTTTATGTATGCTTTAAAGGCTATTTATTCTAATGTAGAATGCAGTGTCAGATTAAATGGCAACATGACTGAATGGTTCAATGTAAATACTGGTTTAAAACAAGGCTGTGTATTGTCAACAGTAATGTTTAATATATTTATTAATGATTTAATTGATGATATAAAGTTGTTAGACATTGGTATTAATATTGATGGTGAAAAATTATCTATCTTGCTGTATGCCGATGACATAGTTTTATTAGCAGAAAATGCTGAGGATTTACAAAAAATATTAGATGTTTTAAATGTATGGTGTAATCATAATAGTTTAAAAGTAAATTTGAGAAAATCAAATGTTATACATTTCAGAAATCCTTCTGTAGCCAGATCAGATTTTCATTTTAGTTTAAATGATGACAATATTGAGTATGCTTCAAATTACCAATACTTAGGTTTATTGTTAACAGAGTTTTAAGACTACCAATTAATGGCAAAAGCTGTAGCCACGTCAGCAAGTAGGGCATTAGGTTTACTTATTGTTAAATGTAAAGCACATGGTGGTTTTCGGCACAATATCTACACAAAGCTATTTGATACGATGGTTTGGTCAGTCATAAATTATGGCTCGTCAATTTTCGGCACGAGAGATTTCTCGTGCATCACTGCAGTACAGAATCGCGCCATGCGTTTCTACATGGGTGTGGGTAAATATACCCCAAATGATGCTGTGTCAGGTGACATGGGCTGGAAACCACCATGTGTTAAACAGTTGATAAATATTTTTAGACACTGGTCCAAATGTACAAATATGGACAATAATAGAATTAATTATAAAGTTTTTTAATGGTCAGTGATGAAAGGTAGTTGTAAATTAAAAAATTGGTGCTACAAAGTTATGGAGATGTTGAAATCATTTGATTTTGAAAGATATTGTAAAATAAATGAAAATTTTCTTGATAGTCATAGTATATCTCAGTTAGAAGAGAAAATGTTTGATAAATATAAAAAAGACTGGTGTACCAGAATTTTTTCATATAGTACCGGTTGTAAATTGAGAACAATAAACTTTTTAAACATACTTATAACACTGAGCAATATTTGCTACAAAAAATGCCACTGCGCCATCGTCGCTTTTTCAAAATTTAGATGTGGTGTAGCACCATTAAAAATTGAAACTGGTCGATATGAAAGAAAAAATCTAGACGAAAGAGTCTGTTTTAACAGCAATATTTTAGAGGATGAAAAACATGTACTTTTAAATTGTCCCTTGTGTGAAGATCTAAGACATGCTCTTTTTATTGATATATTGTGTCATAATGATGTTTTTAAACTTGTCTGATGAAGAAAAATTTATATATATGTTTAAAAATACCAATATTTGTAATATTGTTGCCAAAACCTGCAATAACATTTTAACATGGAGAAACAGTATTTTATATCATTTACTACTGTATTTGTAGTATTTTATAAAATGAATAAGTATTATTTGTATTTTAAATTGTTTTAACTATGTTTACTGTATAATTAATTTTATAATTGTATCTTGTTTTAATCATGTTGTATGTGGTGAGACTTTAATAAACTATTGAATCTGAATCTGAATCTTGCTTAATCCACATATCTCCAAGTCCAATGTTGTTTAAGTCATCTCTGATTAACTTTGCCCAATTTACAAATTTTGAACGTTTTCTGTCAATATCAATTCACATGTCTTTGTACACGGAGCGTAAAATACAGTTATTTGTTGACATAATTTTGAATCAATATTTTAAAAATTTGGTTTTCCTTTTAACGATCATTGGAAGTCTTCCTAGTTCCATGAATATCATTGCAGAATTTGTAGACTGTTTAACACCAAGTCATCTTTTACAAAAATGCAAATGGACTTTTTCGACATCATCACCTTTATAAAATCCCCAGACTTCACATGCATTTCGTTTCAAGAAACAGTACATGTTATTGAAAAGACAAAAAGGGGTAAATCTGCTGGCATCGATAACTTACCGGGGGAGGTTTTTCTTAACCAAAATTCAGCTCTATTTCTATACCATTTATTTGATATTTGTTTTAGTTATGGTAATGTTCCTGATTTATGGAATAGAATTATTATTAATCCTATTCCTAAATCTAACATGTCAGACGCGAGAGACCCCCTTTGTTATAGACTAAGAGGGATCGCCCTTGCAGCAGTGTCTTACAAATTGTACTGTAATATACTGAGCGATAGATTAGCTCATTGGGTAGATGATAACAATGTACTGGCGGACGAGCAGAATGGTTTCCGGCAACAACGTAGTACAACTGACCAATTGTCTAGTCTTACCAATTTGATTGATGTAAGAAAAAAACTTCGGAAATCAACCTTTTGCGCCTTTATTGATTTTAAAAAGGCTTACGACACTATACAAGGGGATATTTTGTGGTATAAATTAAATAAAATGGATGTTGCACAGACTTTTTGTTCTGCTATTAAGTCAATTTATACAAATGTTTTATGTTCTGTAAGAATAAACGGTCATTTCACAGACTGGTTTGATGTTAACTGTGGCTTGAAACAAGGATGTCCCTTGTCGCCCATTTTGTTCAACTTGTATATTAATGATTTAGTAACATTTCTTAAGTCCTTTGACTGCGGAATAGAAATAGGTGATGAAAAACTGTGTATTTTATTATATGCTGATGACGTTGTAATTATAGCAAACGACGAAAAAGAGCTTCAACTTCTGTTAAATGCTTTATCTACTTGGTGTAAAGACAATTGTATGAAAATTAATGCAAACAAGAGTAACGTTGTACATTTTAGACCGCCATCTATACCTAGATCTGATGTAATTTTTAATTGTAATGGTCATACTATTAAGTTTTCTAGTAATTATACTTATCTTGGTCTCGTTTTAAACGAGCATTTAGACTATAATGTTACTGCGTTGCATCTTCAGCAAATAGGGCTTTAGGGTTGGTAATAGCCAAGTGTAAACTTTTAGGTGGTGTTTGTTTCGATGTATTTGTAAAATTATATGAAAGTTTGGTTTGTCCTATAATAGAATAGGGAGCAGGTATATGGGGTGTAAAATCATATTCTTGTATTAACTCCATTCATAATAGGGCTTGTAGATTTTTTCTCGGTGTAGGAAAATATGCACAAAATGCTGCAGTTACTGGAGACTTAGGTATAACACCTATTTTTGATAAGCAGTGGAAAAGTATTATTCGTTTGTGGTGTAGATTAAATAACATGAGCTCAAACCGGTTAAATGCAAAAGTTCACAAGTGGGCTGATAGTATGAGTATTAAGCATAAGTGTGTTAAAAACTGGAATTTTTTAGTAAAGAAAACCTTCTGTGAACTAAATTTAAGTCATTTATCGTGTCCTGAAAATATGGACACTAACTATGTTATAAATTTTTTTATGTCAAAATTACATAGAAAACATGTCGATAATTGGCATGCTGTTTTGCATTCTGATACATCTATATCGGGTAGAGGTGGCAATAAGCTACGAACTTACAGACTGTTTAAGGAAAATTTTGAACCAGAGGAATACTGCAAAATAGCTTTACCCTTCAGTCACAGAAGTGCTTTCGCCAAATTTAGATGTGGTGTTGCTCCCCTTAGAATTGAAACAGGGAGATATGAAAATATTGTTTTAGAAAATAGAGTGTGCCATATATGTGACGTTTTTATTGAAGATGAAGCGCATGTTTTATTAAGATGTCCTCTTTATGACGATTTTAGAAACCATTTATATCATGTTGCTGAAACTTTTAATGATAATTTTACTACTTTAGATGATAATCAAAAGTTAGTGTTTTATTCTCAGATGTAAATATGATTCGTGTGTGTGCCAAAACCTGTCATTTAATTTTAAAAAGACGTAGAAATTTTATATATTGTACATAGTATTTTATTTCATATTATGTATTATTATTATCTATGCATTTTAATAGTCTCTTATAATTCTGTATAGAATGGCTCTCATTTTATTTAGTGTTATTTTACAATGTTACTATTGTATAAAGATTGATTGTACTTGTTGAGAGATGAGACTTTAATAAAACAAGACGTCACAGGATAGTTGAATATCAAACATTTTGATTGAAAAAAAATATGACAAAAACATGTTCAACACACAATTATTTCAAAAAACAGTAGCTTTCTTTGATCATTAATGAGGGGGGGCAAGGGGTTTAACTGGTATGAGGCATTTTAATTCTTTGTTATCTGTTATTCTGAAAATATATTTACTGTTAGCTGTTATTATCTTATTCTTTGTTAGCTGTTATAGGACTTTTATCTTTTTTGTTATCTGTTATTGTGAGAACCTATTTGCTGTTACCTGTTATTGAAAATTGGAATGTTAGCATCATTTGAAAGCCAATCTTCCGTAGAAATTGAAGATAATTGAAAATTGTGATTTGAATGGATAATAGTCTCATTGGCAAGCTTACCACATCTTCTTACAATGTATATCATTAATGTCTTTCTACTGGTAGTATTGGGTGACCCTGTATGTGCAGAAGAATATCAGTAACATACATCACATAAACATATTAAAATCAATTGGACCAAGGACCATTCCAGTATATATTGTTATTGTCCTTTGTAATAAATTCCGTTGTCTGTGAACATGTAGCATTTTGTACAAATTATAATTCACTCATTACTTGTACAATAACTTATAGTATGGATTTTGTTATAAAAAAAGCATTGGTACACCCAATAGATATTTCTTATTCAATGACCACATAATAATCTTTATGTTGTACTATTACACCACTGTCCCTGATTAGGGGAGGATGAGACACCAACTAGCATGATTAAGTTGACGCAGGCACACTCTGTATGTGACTATTTCCAAGTCAGGAGGGAGCCTGGATTCAGTGGTTGTAGTTTGTTACTGTGTTACTAAATTTCCCGTTCACTATTTTGTGGATAAATTAGGCAGTTAGTTTACTCCTTTGAATTGTTTTACATTCCTAAGTGGTATGGGCTGAATTAAGGCTTTGGAAACTATACAACATCTTTTTCTTTTAGCATTTATATTATCAGTGCTATTCCCTAGCTCTCTTTTCACTCACCATATTTTAAAAAGCTTTTTAACTGCTTCACATGGCGAAAATTGAAGCTCAGAAACCATTGATACAAATAAAGATGTGCCTTCAGTTTAATTTTTCGACAAATACCCTATTTAAAATCCTACAGCTTCTCTAATGCTGTACCCAAATTTTCCATATTCTATAATTTCACGTAAGATGCATGATTGGTGTTTCAATAGGTCCAATCTCTATTATACTATCAGAATATTGAAAACAACACGTTATTAATTTCTTGCGTCCGAAGCGCTTTTCTGGATTTACCTTCATCAGGAACGCTCAATGCCAAACATTTGAAATCCAAAGATGTATAAGTACCGAAACCGTTGAAGAGCTGTATGTCAAAAATACCTAAAATAAATAGCCAAATTCATCTAAAGCCAACTTTGCCTGAGGGAGTTGAAACCTTAGTTTCTTAATAATTTATAAATTTATAAACGGACAAATTTTAGTAAAGTTTGCCAAGTTAAATCATGTCAGGACCGAAATACTGACTACTGAGCTGATGATACCCTCGGGGACTGATAGTCCACCAGCATTGTCACTTGAGTCAATTTCTATTATCAGAATAACCATAACTGGCATTCGTGTGTCAGTTACTTGTCCTGTCTTATCTGATCTGGGTATTTTTGTATTTTATCAGTTAGTTTCATCATGAGGTCATTAAATAAAAAAAAATATATTGTGCATCAATGTTTTTTGTATTACTTGTAAAGTATAAATATTGCTTTTCAGAAATAAAAAATATAAAAATATAATCGTGATAATAAAGTGTCACTGGCTGCACTACTTTCAAAAATTAATTAAAAAAACCTAAATCATTAAAAATTGATCCCTCAAATGCCCTAGATTAAAAATATCCCTATTTCAAAAACAGAAACTAGTGATTTCGTTCAGAAAAAATCAACATCCATACTAAAACTTATTGTACAAGTTACAGAAAAAAAATCAACCAAGGCAGAGCTGCCTCAATGACCGAAACGTCTTGTTTACACAAATTACAATTTTCTAGGTCCATACCACAAGTTACATGCTAAGATCTACGAGTCATGTACTGTAGTCCGAGATTACTCTGACGTCCGACTGCTGTTTTGTCAGAGTAATCTCCGACTAATCTACTGGATTGGTCGTGGACAGATTTATTTTCATATTTCATTTACTGTTATCTGTTATTGTCCCTTTTCAATTCTTTGTTATCTGTTTTTCACCAAATCAATTCATTGTTTTGCTGTTATTGGGACCCCCCTTGCCCCCCCTCTATAAATCATGTGCTGTGCACAGACCAGGGTAAAGTTACATATTGTGTCCCATAGAGCCAGTGAAGACTACATATATTGTGCTCCTTATAGATTAAATTAGAAGATGTCAGCAAATTCACAGAAGTGTCAAATGGTAATAAATGCTGTGTAGCACACAAATAACAACTACAAAATCAAAAAATGTTGAAACAAATCCTGTTAAAGCACGTGGTTGTACTTGATTTGCAATTAGAAGCTCTTCTTATTGTCCATTTTGAATTTTCTAAACTGGTAACACATATATCTAGATAAGTTGATTTATTTGCCAGGTTTTTGTTAACTTAACTGAATTAGTTGTTCTTTTAAAAATTAAAAAGCTTTTCTATGTTTTCTCATTGGAATTTTACCACATATCCCTGACTTCCTTGTAATCACTTGCCAGTTATTTGTACTACAGTGATAATGATGCACATTTAAAAGTTACGAGCTTGCATTGTAGACTCATTGGGATTTGAACATATTCCTGATTTACTAGCCCTTTCTTTTGTGTACTAAAATGTAAGTTTGTACTAAGTCTGCAGCTTTGCTTTGTTGTCTTATTAGAATTTTCTACATCTACCTAATTTACTTGCTAGATCTTTGTTCAAAAAGTGTTATGGTTGTATTTTTAATGATTCATGCTTGATGATGTATTCAAATCTTTATTGTTGACATTCTCTTACATGTTATGTGAAGTTTTTCTTGGAACATGATAATAGCCAACAAATAAACCATATGCAGTTGTAGTTTGATAACATATTTTTTTCTCTCAATAATTATATGAAAATGATGACAATAATACACAGGCTAAATATTGTGCATAAACATGAAGCGCATTTTGTTTACAAGTTATATCAAAATTGACAAGGGTAACAATTTTAATCTAATAAAAATTACCTAAACTTTTCTCCCCTTAACACTGTTCTTAACATAATATACATTTACATAATATCGCTTTCATTTAATTATATGAACATTATTCCAGCAGTCAATTCATTTATGCCAAAAATATTTACCCACATATATATCAGGATTAAACAACAAATTCATTAACATGTAGCATATTAACAATAATCTGTTCATAGTACACAGATATCCCACTCTCATTATCGTTTTCTACTGGGATTATAAAGATTAGAAAGACTTATCAAGATCAAATTGTGTACTCATTTTGCAGTTGATTGAAATTCAACTTTCTCTTAAACTACCTTGCCCAAAAATTGTAACCATGAAAGGGAAAAGACAGGCTTACACACAGTCCAAAAATCTATTGCCCCTCTACCAGTAACATCCTTGTTTGGGCATAGGAAAATTCATTTTAGTATTTTTTAACACTAGTGAAGTAATGAACAATTTTTTTTTTCTTCAAATTATAAAAAAAATCACCTAGATGAAATCCCTTACAGAAATTTAATATTAAATGCATTTTGTACTTCATACTGTCAGATTTTTGATTTTTCATGCCTACCAACTTGATATCATCATACAAAAGACCTGTTTTTTTGGCATCATCAAAACGTGTTAGCAATTAATTCTTATTAAAAAATTGATTGCACTCATACTCTTGACAAATGACAAATGCAAATTAAAATAAAAAAGCAGGAAGTTTTGCTGTTTTTCCATGTTGAAAATGATATCTGACAAAAAAAGTTATATAAATATGAAGTGGGAAACTCCAAAAATGATTGGGTCAGTATAGCCTACATATTTGCATTGTAACAGTATAAAATTCATAGATTTTTCCATATCAATATAGGAGATAATCATTTGGAAAATAAGCAGATGAACCTGACAAAAACAATTTGTCTCCCCACATTGACTGATATAGAAAAGATTGTTTTCAAAACATGGTAAGAAAATTATTGAAATAAATATGATACGAGTTAATTTAAAGTTCTGTGCTACAAATTTTTTTAATTCAAGAATAATCAAATAGGAATGGAAATTGGGGACAGCTACCCAACCGAAAGGTATAAACAACTTAAGGCCACGAATGGATCTTCAACAGACAAGAACTCCCTAAACAATTGGGAAGGTAAAATGCAGGACACATAATATATAAGCTTACTCTAAAATTATTTTATAAGGTATGTGGTTTCTAAAGTTAATGTTCATGTTATTTGCAAGTATTTATTTTTTGATAATATTGTTAAACTTCCAAAATTTTAAATAACTGTTTTTCCAATAAATATGCATATTAAATTATAATTTAAGCATTGATAATTCTTAAATCTTGGCTTGAAGTTCATGACTTTTACAAAACTCTTTTAACATTTTTAGGTAAGAAACCCCCCTTTGTTAAACAAAAACTGTTCCTTATGATTTCTGTTATATTGATTGTCTGTGTCCAGGCTTCACGTTTTCCTTTTTTCCCTTGTATCGCTCTACTACATGGCTTCCATGGTTTGGTTTTGGATCCTCTGAACCAATGGATCATGCAGGTCTCCTCATCAAAATTGATCACTTGGGCAACTTGAGGCCACTCCTTTTCATATTCTGCTAAGTTTAGAAGAACCATCTCCCCAACACTTACATTAATTGTACTGTTATCCCCTTGGCTACCAGATTTCTTCTTTCCAACAACAAGCTAAAACAAAATTTAGAACATTATAAACTTCCATAAATTTAGAATAAAATTATTATAGGACTAAACGCCCTTTCAAGGGAATTTATTAGTATATAATTTAATTTTGGATGTAACACGTCTTCTGATTGGCTGACGTAATTTTGTTATGAGCCCATAGACATAATTTAGTCATATGACCGTGACATCATCAACATTTTTGGATGGTTTTCTACACTTTAAAATGGAATTTAGAATTAAATTAGAAGAAATGGCTGTAATATTTTTTCTGTCTATTCGAAATAACATAAAAAATGTGGTGCACACTGTTAAATAACACGCTACATGCCTTATTCAGTGTGCACCAAATTTTTCATGTTATTTCTTCATAGACAGAAAAAATATTACAGTCATTCCTTAAATAAACTCAACCAATTCACATGCCAACAACTTAAAGTCTGAATTGGTCTAGTTTAATAAACTTTATACATAAATGAATTTCTTTAAAATGTATTTTATTTTTTAAATTCTTAACATAAGAGATAAAGAATTAATTTTTACAGACTTGTTACCTCTATCACACACAAATTGTGTATTCATGTCATTGTATTGGCCTGGTGCATGAATATATACATTGGTTATTACAGAAATATGTACCTTGTGAAATTTGCTCTCTGATTTATATCAACTACAAAACCTCTATTTTATCATTCAACTGAATGTTTTGTGTTTATTTGTTTAACGATTATTGCAAAGTTAAAATAAATATTGTAACATGGAGCTTGATTGAGCCTAATTGTGTTATTATCGCCACCATTTTGTTTACATTGGTTACAAAAAGAAGTTCAATCAATGTCGTCTATGGAAAAATAAACAACCCCAAAAATGACTTCCATAAGTCCTCTCCAACACCACCAATTATATCAACGTATTCCCTGATAAGCATTATTGTTGTTTAAATCTATATTTAAGAATACATTTGGTTGTGGAACTGAGAGGTTTAATATAAACCAAATATAGTTTGTATCTGACCAGGTCTTATCTGTTCTAGCATACTTCCTGAAATGCATTTTTTGTTAAGAAAAAAGAACATATGTTCGCATTATTCTTGTTTAAATTAATATTTTTCATAAGGGAGTCTTTCCATTTCTTGTAAAAAAAAAATCGGTAGTTTATGTAGGTGTTTTTTGGTTCCTCCTTTTGTATGTAAATTAGACTGTTGGGTTTCCTGTTTGTATAGTTTTACACTGGTCAGTTAAATTTTATAGCTTGTGGCTCAATGTGAACAAAGACTCAACGTTGAAGATAGTACTGTAACCTATAATTGCTTTAATACTTTATACTACATTGTGTCTTAGATACAGATTTGTCTCCTTGTCACGTATGTCTTCTTATAAATATTGGTAGAAGTTTATAAATTTAAAATTTTATATACTAGTATACAAAATGAATTACCTGCATGAGGAATTGGTTCATCTTCATCTGACACATCACTCAACTCTGAGTCACTTAATTGTCTTGTGTCAGAAGTTTCTTTCATATCTCTTTCCTTGGCTTTCTCAATTAAATCACTTAATGGCCACACTGCTTCTTCGGGAGATTCTTTGACCCAAAAAAAATAAATACTGTGAATTCATTTATTTTCGTGGGTACCAATTTTCGTGGTTTGAGGAAAACTTACATATTTGTGGATATTTAATTTCGTGGTTTTGGCAAAGTCTACACTCATTCCTTTACAAAATTTGTATTTCTTTGAACATTTGAATTCGTGGTTCCTCTGTACCCACGAAATCCACGAAAATTGGTATCCAACGAATATTAATGAATCCACAGCATATGTATTCTTTCTTTACATGTTTAAAATAGAATTAACAGCTGCGCCATTAGCATATGATACACCCTCACATTTTCAAACAACAAAGTTCTTTTACTTATCAATGTCATATTTGAAATTTATGAAAATCAAAAGGGAGATGACATCAACAGATATAAACAATTCACAAACAATTCTTGAGAATTGCTGAAAGCATTTTCTATTATTGTCGCAAACTGAAAAATCCCCCCTTTTATTAATGAAAAAGAAAAATTACTGTAAAATCGAAAATTTATTAAAATCTAAAGGGAGCTGACATCAACGGATATTAACAATCTAACATGGAAAAATTTATAATTCTATATATATCATTAAGGCTTGATAATGCTGAGTTGTGTTGTAGCACATGTTTACAATCTTAAAATCTCTGCTACATGATACTTTTTTTGGCAGATAGTTTTGTTTAACCACTGTATTTGCACAAGGAAAAATCCACAGTATAAATATAAATACCTGCCACGTTGGGAGAGCATACAGTAGTATTGAAGGAATACATCATACAATTTGGCCCTAATGAAAATTTATTTTCCAAAATTATTTTGTCTGTAGGATTTTTCGAAATTTTTAATATCTATAAAGAAATAACTTTTTTTGTTGTTAATTAATCAAATAAACTTAAATTGGTACTGACCATTATTACTAGAAAGATCTGTGAAAAAATCCGTCCACCACTTTTTATCTTCCTCTCTCTTGAAATATGAAAATGAACCAGTGATATCATTTTTTAGCTTGGCCAGGTCTATTTTGTTGTAGTCAGGAATTATTATTCTTGGAGAGTCTGTGGGAACACTAAGTAGAAGCTGCTCCTCTAGTTCTTGCCAAGTCTGAAATATATTTGACATTTTTAACCACATTTTGTTACAATGTAAATAATTTTAAAGCAATTTGTGTATCAAGGGTTCTATTTGGATGACAGTTACCATAATATAAGGAAGCAGACGTTTTTAAATTACTGAATGTATTGATATGTAACTTCTACAATTATAAGATTAAAAGTGCTCCAGGTTTCCTGAAAATTAAGGCATTCTGTCTTGACAGAATATTTTTAAATATTACAGATCTTTCACATATGTTGGTCCAAATAAATAAAATGATGAAAGTGTATTTTCTTAAAGTTCATAAATAGTGTTATACAAAGTTTGTACGGGATGCCCCTATTTATTCCCCTTACTGCTTACAGGATAAATAAAAGTAGTGGGCACCCCTTTTCAAGTCTTGGATCCTCCATCACTGAAGATACATGTTGAAATGAAAATGCTGTGGTTGACAAACAGCAAAAGATTCTACACTGATGGATTCCATGAAAGTACTTTAAATCAAATCATTACATTCAAACAAAATAAATAACTGATTCATAACATTCAAACAAAATAAATAACTAATTCATTTATTACATAATTTGTTAGTATTTGCAAGTATTTAATTATACCTTGTCAGTTGACCATTTTTTGTAAAACAGTCTTATTTCTCATCTTTCTTGATTATCTTAAATATGTGGGGGGTACGAATGGTTACACATTTTGTTCAGATACTGAGTTATCCAGCCAGCTATATCCCACACTTTTGATGTTTGAACAGACACTGGATTTGGAGTAGTGCAGAATTCAAAAGCTCTCATAAGTTTGGGCAATATCAGAACTGCTTGTCTTGCCAACCAGGAAGAAAATCTGCAATTAAATTAAGACAGAATTGTAGCATGAAGAAAACACTGCATAATTACCATACATCAGAACATAGTTTTTTTTTTTTTTTGTCATGTGTAGAAATTTTTAGTGTTCGTTAAACAGGAAGTTGCTGTTTAGTCAATCTGAAAAAAGCATTACAGTCTAGCTCACTCATATAAACATTGATATCAAATTTAAGAAAAGCTTATTATTCAGTTGCTCAGAAAAATGTGTCAAAGTATTCATAAAACAGATGGACAGAATGACAGACATGTGTAAAACAGTTAACATTTGTGTTTTCTGACCTTAGCCTTAAAGGTTTGTGCGAGTTATTGCCATCACTTGGTGTCTGTAGTGCCTTTATTTACTTTTCATATTCTAATCTTAACTAGAGGCTCTCAAGAGGCTGTGTCGCTCACTTGTATTTACTGATGTCAGTCATCATGGTTGGGAGGTGGGGTCATTAAACACTTTTTTAAATAGATACCCTAGTAATAATTGAGGCCAAGTTTGGTTAAATTTGGCCCATAGTTATAGAAAAGAAGATTTTGTACAAGTTGACTGTCCCTTTGGTATCTTTTGTCCCTCTTTTACAAAAATGAAGAAAAGTTGTTGACTATAAAGGGCAATAACTCCTTAAGGGGTCCTCTAACATTTTTGATCATGCTGACTTATTTGTATATCTTACTTTGCTAACATTATTGCTGTTTACAGCTTATCACTATCTTTAAAAGTATTCAAGATATGAACCAAAAACTGCAAAATTTCCTAAAAATTACCAATTTTAGGACAGCAACCCAACAACAAGATGTCAGATTCATCTGAAAATTTGTGAGGGGATAGAAATTATTCTGATGGACATTTAAATCTTGAAAGTTTTGCCCTAAATGTCTTAGTTTCAAAGATATAAATCAAAAACTGCATTTTACCACTATGTTCTAATTTTAGTCATGTCAGCCATTTTGTTTGGTAGACGGGTCATGGAACACATCTTTTAATTTATATACCACAATGATAATTGTGGCAAAGTTTTGTTAAATTTGGCCATGCAGTTTCAGAGAAGAAGATTTTGTTCAAGTTACGAAAAAAGACTTTATATAGATTAGACCGTTGGTTTTCCCGTTTGAATGGTCTTACACTAGTAATTTTGGGGCCCTTTATAGCTTGTTGTTCGGTGTGAGCCAAGGCTCCATGTTGAAGGCCGTACTTTAACCTATAATGGTTTAATTTTTAAATTGTTATTTGGATGGAGAGTTGTCTCATTGGCACTCACACCACATCTTCCTATATCTATTTGCTGGTCAAGGAAAGCAAAAAGGAAATTTTAGCATTCATTATATAGTAAGTAAGTAAGTAAGTAATTAGTTTATTACAGTGTCACAATCTAACATTATACATAATATATTATACATCAGATAAAAACAGCATAAAAATATATTAGATTCCTGCCTCAAGAGACATATGAGACACTTTTACCTCATGCACATTAAATGCATACACAGTTTAATACATTTTTCAAAAGTAAAATTTAAAAATACAAAACAATTACTTCGTAGATCAACAATTTTTAACTAAAAAGTACAAAAAGGGTAGAATTGATTTAAAAATCTTTAATAATATGCAAATAAATAATAATTAAAAATTTAAGTTCTTTAAAAGTTATAAATTTATCTTTCTCCTTTTAAACATCAAATGCAATGTTTTAGCTAACAAAAATTGAATTTCATCACAGCTCATAATATAATTAAATTTCTCTTCTACACTCAAGATTATAAAAACATAGTTTGATAAAAAGGGTGAATTTAAAAGTTTCTCTCTCAAGTCCGAATAAAAATTACAGTTCATTAAAAAATGTTGTTCAGTTTCAATCGTATTTCCATCACAAAACTGACAAATTCTTTCATTTAAAGGTGTAACCAGCTTGGTGTAACGTCCTGTTTCAATGGCGAGTGGAAATGAACCACAACGAAAGTTTGATAAAGTTCTACGATAGTCTCTAAATTTGACCGATTTCACATAACTGCTTGGCTGAAGATTACTTTTATACTGTCTGAACGTCCTAAGTTTATTTTAATTTTCACAGTTTCGATCGTTATGCAAATCGCGTAGCTAATTTTCAGCATCCATAGAGTTTAACTTGTCCTTTGCAATATTAACTTTTTGTCGGATTGTCATATTTTGAGCGTTTATCAAAGAACTTAAGTCACTTTTTTCAATAAATTTCAGTACACAGGAATTCCACGAGCGCTGTTTTGATTTACTCGATTTGTGTATCTTTTTAACTAGCCTATTTCCATCTAAATTTGTAACTTTAAAATACAGTCTCAAAACTTCGATATTTTGTTTAGTTTTTACCGTAGTCCATCCCATGTCTCCACGTATAGCTAGGTTTGAAGAGTTCTTAAAATTCTCAGATTGTTTATTTCATTGACTAGATCGTTTACATACACAGAGAATAATGATGGTGATATTTTGCAGCCTTGTTTTACGCCCATATTAACGCCAAACATATCGGTCATATGGCCGTTTACTTTAACAGCATAGCGAACATCTACATATAGCGACTGTAGTCCTTTTAGAAACTTTCCATTTATGCCAATTGACATCAGTTTAAACCACATCATCTCTCTATTTACAGAATCAAAGGCTTTTTTGGCATTGATGAAACAAGCAAACGTTGATAGTCTTTCGATTTTTCTATTAGTTATAATACTTGTTAGAGAGTATAAATGTTCAATGCAACCACGATCTTTTCTAAAGCCGTTTTGTTCATCGGCTAAGATGTTATTTTCTTCTAACCAGGATGATAAACGTGTGTTAAGAATATCTGCATATATCTTACAGGGAATTGACATCAGAGCTATCCCTCGATAACCTAAAGGATCACGATAATCTTTGTCTGGTTTTAATATTGGATTAATGAGTATGTTGTTCCAGGTCGCAGACACAACTCCATTGTCAAATGCAAACTTTATGATCTTGAATAGAATATTCACACACGAGTTGTTACGAAGAAATTCGGCACATATTTGGTCGAGCCCGCCGGCTTTATTAAGTTTTGCTCGATAAACAGCCTTCTCAACGTCATCATACGAAATATCATTATTTAAGATTTCTGAATCCTTTCCTGAAAGATTTATTATTTCATTTTCTAGTTGATGTTGGACAGTACATAGAAGGTCTTCGTCGTACTTACTATCAGTTACATTGAATAAATGTTCATACTTGCATTTCCATGTGTCATATACTGTTTTAATATCTTTACACACATTACCTTCTGATGTTAATACTTCCATTGGTATTGAAGAACGCCTGTCATTCGCTATTCCTAATTTACCAATTTTCTTCCAAAAGTCTCTTGTGTTGTTCTCTGTCGAAAGATTCAGTAACTCTTGTTGTTGTCGCAATTGATAACTTCGTTTTTCTTTCCTCAAAAGTTTATCGAACGCATTTCTCGATGTAAGAAATTGTTCTCGCACACGTTTCTTTTTGGTACCACATCCTTTCCATTTCAGCCATTCTTTTTCATGTTCGCTGGTTTTATCCCACAGTCATCTGAGATTATCGTTCCAATATGGTTTGTATCTTGATTTTCCTTTTGACTTCCTGTATTGGTTATCTCCTTCTGATTTTTCACCTATCTTGGATTTCACTTCATCAGAAATAAGTTCAACAAAACAACCGTAGGCAGCATCGACATCTTGTTTCACAGTTAAATTATTTTCGATGTTTTGAATGACTTGTTCTATTTTTACTCGTACCGTATCGTCATTTAAAAATTCGTTTGGTATGGTCCGAGATCTCGGTTTACTAGGAAGTTTTTGAATATCGGAGTAAGACGCGAGTGGTGTTTTATCTTGTTGATTAGCCGATTCTCTCTTGATAGAAACTGTAAGTACCGAGTGGTCAGGTATTTGGTTCATGTCTTGTAATTCTAATTCGTTGGTAATATCAGACATGATTTTAACATCAAAGTCAGTGCACATATGAATGTTTTCATGGGTTGTTATTATGAAGTCGACCACTGATTTACCTCGTTTCGATATACACGTAAAATCTTGTTTTCCTTTTCTTCCATTGAGCATGGCGCATAAATTACAGTCGACTAGGAAATCTATTAATAAATCACCATTCGTATTTGAACTATAATCAATCACCTCTCTTGGTGTTACATCATCAACTCCTTCAATGAAATCTGAAATGTCTGAGCATCTCGAGTTGAAATTACCTACTATATACATTTGTCCAATGTTCTGATACATATATATACCTAATTAGTAAGATCTACATAAAACTGTTCAGGGTCGTTTGAGCGGCTTGAGCCTTTTGGTGGTAAATAACACACACATACACAAAAAGTTTCCTGTTCATTATCGAAATTTAGCCAAAGAATGCCTACAACGGTTTTATCTAAAATTTTAACCTTATATTTCTCTTCAATACTACATTTTACAAATATTCCAACTCCACCCGAGCCACGCTTCGCTTTATGATGCTTAGTCAGTCTGTTGTGTCCATAGAATGTATAACCGTCTATATCGAATTTGTTGTTTCCAACTAAAAAAGTTTCACACACACAGAATATATCAAAGTTCAGTTGTTCTAAAACACAATGTCTAAATTTATAATTTTCACTGACAGTGTGTTGTGACCACCGCCAACATTCCATACACCAAGCGTTAGTTCCTATGTTCTTTTGTATGGGTTATGATTTCTTTGGAAGTTTTTCACTAGCTTTCCTTGCAAAATTTTGTAGTCGTTCATTTTTCCAATTTCTTGAAGTATAGTGCGCATATTAGAGTTTTGAACCCTTGTCTCGTATGCAACATCACTCTCAATATACACGTTTCTATATTTTTGTGTTTTTCTGAGTTCCATTTTCTTTTCCAAAACTGTTGTTTTGTCTTGTTTTGAATTTAATCTTACCACTACTACACCTGGACGGGGACCATTTGATTGCTTTCTTTCCACTTTTCCACTTTTACGTCTCTTAGCTTAAGTCCATCTCTGATCATGGAAATCACATTGTTTTTTAAGCAGTTATTGTTGGGTGTTTCATTTTTATCATTGGGTAACATTTTAATGATCAAATTTTTCCCTCTATCAATTGTGTCCAAGTTTTTTGATTTCACGACGGATGCATACGTTTTTTCCACCGAGTTAAGTTTGTTTTTCATAGTGTCAAGTTCAGTTCTAATTTCCCTCTTAAAGTGGTCTATTTTGCTATCGAATTTCCGGTCCATCACCGAAACTAACTTCTCAGTAATCTTTACTTCAAGCCTATTTTCTAAATCTGTCATTTGTTGGGATAGTGTAGAGACAGCGGACTTCAATTCTAGCGAAAGCCCAATTACAAGTGATTTAATGTCAAGTTCATTGAGTGATTCGTCATTTACGTTAGGACGGTTGTTTTCGATACAATTTCTCTGTTTTTTATTTTCATACTTAATTTTCTCCAAATTAGAGTCAATATCAGATAGCTCAGATATATTACGCTTTCTTGATTCGTTGCAGGTACTTTTTGGTAGAGTGTTAGAATTTTCCGTATGTACAGTGGCTTCAATTTCAACGTTTTCCATAACTGAATATTTTTCGTGTTATATTTCCGGAAACTTGTCGTAGTCTCTCCGATTACAATTTCAGTATGTGTTTACAAAATGTATAGCCCGTGCCTATGTGTGGGCTTTGTTTAACAGATGAATAATTGCATATATTGTTTGTTTTGTGTCCTCTTTACCTTCTTTAAAATTGTCTTTTGCTGATAATTGACAAGTTATCACATATACACACTTACAATATGCAAAATATCAATTTTCTTCTCAGTGATTTAACGTACTAGTTGATGACTTATATATAACATACCTTGAAAATACCTGGTCAATGTCTTCATGTGTATATCCTACCATAAGGAATGATACTTTCACTTTTTTAAATACACCCAGCTCCACTAACAATGAAAGAAATCCAAAGACAAATCTGTAATACATATATTTGATATCAATAAACATAAGAAATAAATTCCTACTTGAACAGTATTTGAACTCAACAAAATATCTTCCGATAGGTTCATTATCTCTTTTAAATTAAAAATACAAGTTGCATTTTTTTATTGAGCATTTCTGTATTTTCAATGACAGATCATATTTCAAACTTTAAATTGATAAATTTCATTGAAGATTTCATAAATAAAATTCACAAAGCACAAATTTCAGGATTTTTTATGTATATGTTTCCTTAAATTTGGTTATTTTGTAACATTCTTTCAATCAATGGTCATAGAGTTAAATAAAAGTAAATAACCTGTTCTTATTTTCCCTGTAACAATTGTCCATTTGCAGGTAAAGGACAGGTGGGATGTCTTCCAAACCTGCCAATATGTTTATCAATGTTGAGATTGTGAGATTTGCTGAGTGAGGATATTTAATTAAGTCAAAAAATCCATATGTGCTTATTCCATGAAGCAAAACCCCAATTAAGTGGACCCTCAGCTTCCACATATTACCTGTAAACTTTGATTTATACAGGGAGTGTGGAAGCTGAGTTTTGCTTTGGTCCATTGAGTCAATTATGACAGATAAATATTTTCCCGGTTGTTCTTTAGCTTTCTGAATATGCTTGTAATATTTCCTTCTTTCCATGCTGAAAGAATAAATAAAGGAAATGAAGAAGGGATGAGGTAATTGTAATCATAATTGATTGATTTTTGATAAAATCTATTTAAAGTAATTGACATTCATATGTAAATGTTCACATGTGTAGTAATTCAATTGATAATAGCAAAACATATTGTGTAATCATAAAAAAAACCAAAAAAAGCATCATATCAATATATTAAACATACAACGTACTTTGAAGTCAATTAAATTGTAATATATCAATTGTTTTTTTCAAAGCAGCAAGTTTCTTGACAATTATTAACTTATTTTCACATTTGGAAAGAAGTGATTTTAAATCTAAATAATTCCAGTTATGTTATGAATAAAATTAAAGCCAGGGTTAAGTGCCTTGTTATAATGAAATCAGTTTGAAAATTGATTGAAACATTTGACCTGAGAAATAAGTGTGTTTATATATTTACAAAACAAGTATATGTACATGATGTATAAATCATGAATGTACAAAGAGAATGAACCATCTTATCTATGAAATAACTTAAAGATTTCAAGAGAAAATTTTAATATTATTAAGAAATAATGAAAAGTTTACAACACTAACTTTTGTTGTTTTAAGTGTTTTTCTCTCCTTCTTTGTAGTTCTTGCTTTTTTGTCTTGCTTCTTGTTGAAGAAGTTTTGTCTTTATTTTGATGCGTTTGGAAAATCTTGATACCTGAAAAATAAATCAACTCTGTAAATAGGCTCACTATTGAAGGCTCTACGGTGTCTGCATCTATCACATGGAAACATAAAAAAAACTTTATTTACAGTTCAAAGGCAATTACTATTTTCTGAACCTTGATATGTTGTAGTTTTAAAATATATATGATCCAAGAATAAAAAAATCTTATTATTTAACAAGTTTATCATCAAAATTAGTGCTGCTGACACACAGGGTTAAATGAGGTCGTTGATGGGATGTTAATTCTTGTTATGATTTTGTTTGTATATCAACATAAAAATGTACTTGTTTGTGATTTCTAATTCAGACTTTCTTTCCTAGGTTATCACTTCAATAAACAATTTGGCCTTTTAAATCTTATAACTTCATTTTTTTTTAATGTCGATGTATTCCCCAATTTCCAAGTTTTATAAGAATTATATACAAAAAATGATTCAGGTAATTAATTTAGGCCTAAATTAATATATTGTTTGTTTCCCCAATGCTGACCCTGCGAAGCCAGGTGTGGGTAGGTAGGTAGGGAAATAATTTTATTTTTTCCTAAAAGCTGGAACCATGCCGGTTGATCTGGTAAGCCTGAAATTCAGAAATGAATAAAATAATATTTGACTAAGTTTGGACAATAATTTTTTTTGAGTAGGACCGCTTTTGCTGGGTCGGTTGGGATTGGGGAAACAAACAATATTTTATTTTTGGCCAAATGGATTTGTTACCTTAGGGATGGCAATATGACACAAACATGTTCTCCAGAGTAACAATAAATGTGACATGGAAATAACTTCTGGTTCCCCTTTGTCATGTTGGTATTCAACCATCTCACTGTAAATTGACTTTTTGGTCACACATGGTGGTAGGTGTATTTTCTCCTGATTGGGTAATTTCTCACCAAACTGGATTGCATACATATGCAACCATGTCATTGCACTTTGGCTAGAAGCTTTCATTCTACCAAGATGATTACCAATTTTATTGATGACAACTGATCCATCTATAATTGAATGGAATGGACAATAAGAATTATATTACTCATGTAGCCAGACACAAGAAACTTCAAACATGTTCATACATAACATTCTTTTTACCAGAAAAAATACCTGTGTGTATTTAAATCTTGAAAGGTTAATGTTGTTTTAAAAAACAATTTGGGTTTATGATTCTGAAACTGTTGTTTATTGACAGCTTGGATTTTTTTTTTCACTTCTTCTTTAATAGAAGTTTGAATCTACAAAATTCTGTCTCAGTGAAACAGATGTGTTCCTAGAATGGATGAAATAGCATAAGTGGGCTTAAATATATAACTGCTAGCAATCAGAAAAATGAAACCATATTCAATTTTAGTTGTGTGATGCAATTATATATTTACCATAAAACTTTTTCTGAATACTATAGTACGTTGATTTGGGGATTACAAGAACCTGTTGAAAGGCTGATAGACACACTGAAGATGTACCTATCAGGTACTTGAACTCAAATTTGCAAGTAAGATCATTGATCCTAAAAGAGAATAAGAACATGTTTTATTTAATCAGTATTCATTTACATTTTTATGTTGTCACAAGTTAAAAGATATTTTTGTCATTATAAATAGATATAGGAAGATTTGGTGTGAGTGCCAATGAGACAACTCTCCATCCAAATAACAATTTAAAAATAAGTAAAAAATTATAGGTCAATGTACGGCTTTCAACACAGAGCCTTGGCTCATACCAAACAACAAGCTATAAAGGGCCCCAAAATTACTAGTGTAAAACCATTCAAACGGGAAAACCAACGGTCTAAAATTTATATATGCCAGAGGCGCATTTCATTTACAAAAGACTCATCAGTGACGGTAGATGCCGTCGGAGCTTAAATTACAATACAGTTATCTCCTAATTGTAATTGCTGATATTTTGAATGGCAATCATTTCACATCTTCTTATATTGAAATATAAACTTGACGAAAGATGAAAATTGTGCAGTAATGAATATATACCTAGAATGGCTTTGTAGCCAATTCAGAATGAACTGACTTCTTTCATTTGTAGACAGGGATTGAAAATTATTTCGAACTGTCTCTACGGTCATAATGTCCAATCCTGATATGCAAAGCATTGAACAGCAAACCATGTAATATGCGAACGATGTCAGTGCTTTCAGGCTTCTTCTTTCTGCAAAATTTAAATAAATGGAATGAAAATGAGCTTACTGAGTGATAGCCCAAAGTGACAACATAAAACCCATAAATTAGATTATCTCCCTTTAAAAACATCAGAAATAATCATCTCGCTTCATGCACACAAACATGTGATACACTTTTACTTTCATATAATATTTTATCAAAATATATTGAGTGGGTCAATGAGTTGCCTTTGAAAGATTCTGAATATTTAAATGCATGCAAAACGGTTATTGGTTTATGTCCCTTAGGCAAGCATCCAGCAATTATAAGCACAAACATAGAATGTCCTACATTGGACACACAGATGAATTTGGTGTCACATTCCTTGTACCCTCCAACAATTTGATAACATGTATACTTATTTTTACAGGCCCAAGAGTAATTTTAAAAGCAATTTTAAAAGCAATTTTAAAAGCCTGGGCTGTTGGGCCTTTAAATTTTGTTTTTTAGAGAAAAATGCTGTAATGACTGTTCCATTTTGGAACCACTGAAGAATTTTTGTGTGTGATAATGGGTAGACATGCAATAAAGGGGGGTGATTAATGGTCTGCATCCAAGTTGACATAGGGCTGATAAGGGGTCTGAAACGAAAAATGCCATGTTATAATCTATATATATAAAATTATATGTTGAACATATAAAATTATATATACATGCTACTTACTTTTTCTCACAGGAGTTTCCATTGTTTCATCTCCAGGATAATTCAGATGACAATCAACAGAAGACCCAAATGGTCTTCCTCTTTTTCTATGTGCTAAAATGCAAACATTACCATGATAACATGAAGACTAAAACACAAATACATGTACTAAACACTAAGTAATGAACCATAAATATGAGGTCAAGGTCAAATTAAACTTGTGCGACTGACATATAGATAATAAAATATTTCCATTCACCCAATGTAGTTGACCTTTTGCATATAGTAATAGAAAAATAGACCAAAACTCAAAAATTTTACTTTGACCACTTAACAATGAAAATGAGGTCAAGGTCAAATGACACCTGTTAACTGGACATGTATGCCTTACAATCATTCCATACAGCAAATATAGTTGACTTATTGCATATGGTATAAAAAAAAATAGACCAAAACACAAAAACTTAACTATAACCACTGAACCATGAAAATGAAGTCAAGGTCATATGACACCTGCAAGCTTGGCATGTACACCTTAAAGTCCTTCCATACACCAAATATAATAGACCTATTGTTTACAGTATCTGAGATGTTGATTTAACCACCAAAACTTAACCTTGTTTTCTGATCCATGAAATGAAATTGAGGTAAAGTGAAAACTGTCTGAGGGACATGAGGACCTTGCAAGGTACGCACATACCAAATATGGTTATCCTATTACTTATAATTAGAGAGAATTTAACATTACAAAAAATCTTAACTTTTTCTTTCTTTTTCAAGTAGTCTCACTGAACCATGAAAATGAGGTCAAGGACATTGGACATGTGACTGACAGAAAATTCGTAACATGAGGCATCTACAAAATGTATATACAAAGTATGAAGCATCCAGGTCTTCCACCTTCTAAAATATAAAGCTTTTAAGACTGTTAGCTAACACCACTGCTGCCCTCGCCATATCACTATCCCTATGTTGAGCTTTCTGCAAAAAAAGTTGCAGGCTTGACAAAAAATCAGTAAAAAGGCGAACACCTTGTGGTTTTTCTATTAAATTGTGTACATAGAACCTTTGACATACATCTTTAAAGGATTTACCTGCAGCTTCAATATTTTCCGCAACTTCATCTCCTGACTTACATTCTAGCTCAGAATCATCTGTATCTTGATAGCTGTCTGAAATTGGAAAAATAAATAAATTCACTTAATTCAAAATAGTAAATTAATTTTAAGAAATTTACTTTAGAAATTGTAACCAAGCAGGAGTATCTCTAAGTTAATTTATATTTGTTTTAAATTGACTTTATATTGTTTTTGTACTGCAACTTAAATTAATACAATGATAGCTATTAAAATTGTAAAACTAAATTCAAACTTATTTTCATCCTTTAGGAACCCCTGATTGTGGAAAAGTGTTGCATGATAAAATTCTCATTGCACAAAATATAGATGTATTACTATATTTAGGAAACAAACAACTGGTTGCAGTATAAATTGTTATACAGTAGTAAGTGTAATATGCATGAAAGCATAATCCAAGGAAATCATGCATTTGGGGATGATAATTGTGATTGGAATAAATCTTATAATATTACAATTGGGAGCTACAAACTTTAAGTTTTTGCAACTTATACAATCAAAATCATAAATTAATTAAGCTCAGGTGTCTTCCTCCATCTTGGATTTTGAATAAGCAGATATCTTTAGTCTGTATATTTGGTGAAATGTGCAAATTTTGAGAGTTGTATGTAATTTTTGTACAAGACTTTTGATATGAATATAGAAAATTGTGTGTTTAAACATAATTGCAGTTGTAATTTTCAAAAACACCTTATTTCTGTTTCATTAGATTTTTTCAAAATTTGCCAAATAAGGGGAGATAACTCCGATAAGGTAGTTTTTACAATAGATTTTCAATATGTAGCAAGAAAACAAGTTCAGTGACCCCATTTTTTCTTTTACTTATTTGAAACCATGTTATAAGAGCAATATTCTCACATTTTGTCTTAAAGTTCTTATAGAACGTTTTCTATTTATCACACAAAATTTGATTTTCCATTAATAAGCTATTCAAAATCTGACAATTTGAAAAAAAGCATGATAAAAGCTTCATTTTGACAAAATTCTGTCAGTTTTAATTAAGACGCCCTAAGCCATCTTAAATTTATCACCTTCACCATTATCACTTTCATCCGGACTATTCATTTCCATCATCCATGTATCTGTGATATTTTCATAATCTGAATCTAAAGAATTATTGAACAGATTAAAACATAACTATACCTATAGCATACATTTTATAAATTATATGAAATGAGTGACTGGTAAAAAATAGTCTTGATCCAATCTTGAACAAATGCATTTCTCATTTTTTTAAGTGATAAGACCGTTGGTTTTCCTGTTTAAATGGTTTATCACTAGTAATTTTTGTGGCCCTTTATACATGTAGCTTGTTATTCTGTGTGAGCCAAGGCTCCTTGTTGAAGGCTGTACCTTGACCTACAATGGTTTACTTTTATGATTTTTCATTTGGATGGAGAGTTGTCTCATTGGCACTCATACCACATCCTTCTATATCTGTATATATATATATACAAGTCTAAATTGCACAAACAACATTTTCCAAAAGACCAAAAAAGTGAAAAAGCATATTTAAACAAAACGCATTTGACTAACAGGTCAAACAACTGATGTTCTTAACCCTGCTGACTGCCATTGACAATTGCCAAATAAAAATGATCACAAGATGTAACAAAATGGATCTTAAAATAAATTTAATACTAAACAGAAACACTTTTTAAACTTGTGGCCGCGATGTTATGCCACAAACATACAGTGTCAATATATTTTAGTACACCAGATCAGGATTTCGACAATAAATGTCTCTTCAGTGATGTTAGGGATTGAAACGGTATTTGGAAGGTCATATAAAGAGTATCCTCATATACATGTTTATACAACTCGTCTAAAAACATCAACCCAACAATGTTGTCATTGTCAGCTTCTGTATGGTTTTGAAATCAACTGTAGCTATGTACTGTTAAGCTAACAACGTTTGACTGGAATTGACATAAGATAAGATAAGATTATTAGATAAGAAATTTTATTTTAAGTCGGGTTACACATCCTTTAGCTTAAAGATTTCACATTTTTATGACCTTAACGTTTTATAATATTTAAATGGCCTCATCCAAGCTGGACATCGAGAAAGTAAAATTTATCACCATATAATATAATAAGTCTTCTGTGCACGACTTAATTTGTTTTTTTATGCATTCATATCACAATATCGTCAAATCAGGTAATTGAATATTCAAACCAAAATATAATTTGTGATATTGAGTTTGGGGCTAAAAAACATGTTCATAATCAATTAGTTTTACATATTCAAAAATTTACAGAGGTGGATTTAGAGGATTATCCAGGAGGCCCTAGACCCCCTTTTTTTGGCAAAAATTTGGCTGATCATATAGGAAATCACTGAAGCATGAATAAAGCAGTACCCCCTCTTAGGCAGTCAGTGGGCCCCCACTTATGAAAAATTCTGAATCTGCCACTGATTTAGTTAATCATGTTAAACAATCAAAATCCTTTATTGAATTTATTACCTTCACCATTATCACTTTCTTCAGGCCTATTCATTTCCATCATCCATGTATCTGTGAAATTTACATAATCTGAATCTAAAGAAATATTGAACAGATTAAAGCATCAATCAATATACAATATATCCATAAAGGGGCAGAAGAAAATATTACATTGATTTTGACATTTGTATGTGAATAAGGAGCTACCAATTAATTTCCAGGGTGAGTGGATAAGGAGGAAATATAAAAAAAAAGCAGGCCAAGACACCCAAGTTGCTAACCCTGGTCTATGGGCAAATCAAACATCAAGAACACTCTCTAACATTGAAGACAAAAATAGTCAAGAGGTACAGCGGGAAGGTCAAGATCTAAAAAAAAAAACGTTTAACCCTGCAGCATTTCTGTGCCTGTCCCAAGTCAAAAGCTTGTTAGTCTTGTATGATTTTTAATTTTATTTTTTGTGTATAATTAAGAGTTTCTTATGACGTCCATTATCACTGAACTAGTATATATATTTGTTTATGGGTCAGCTCAAGGATGCTTCTGGATGCTGGAGTTACTTGCTGCAACCAAGACCCATTGGCGGCCTTCTGTCTTGTCTGATTTGTCGGGTTGTTGTCTCTTTGACACATTCCCCATTTCCATTTTCAATTTTATTCATGACAATAATCTTATTTTCTTGATCTTGTATTACTGTTCTTTTAGTCTTTTAGGTTATTGTGACTTGCATATAAGAGATCTTGCCTTGCTGATCATTTGCTATATGATTTAAAGTGTTTAAATATGATTTAAATCATATAAGGCGTTATAGAATAACTTTCTCTTTAAATATCGTTTAACCATGTCAACCATGTATGTTGACTGTTATACAGCTTGGTCATCCAACATGTTTTTCCTACTTTACAGGCTTTCTTGAGATGTGTACATGTAGCTGTAAATTTATTTTTATAAGTTTCTGTATTAATTAATATTACTTTTAAACATGACTGTATAAGAGGGTGTTAAAGGGTTATTTACGTGCAATGTTTTCGGCCTTTTTATTTCGCATGTTTCCGTGTTTGGTTCGATGTGCATGCTTCGTATTTCCCCTTATTTTTTTCTGTGTTTTGTGTCGGTGCTCCTAATTTCTCGTTCTTGCCTTTTAATGCTGGTACTTTTTTTCTTAATATTTACACTGGACGTTAAGCAACCAACAATCAATCTTAATATTTACAATTTTATTTCTCGTGCTTCGTTTCTCCTGATTTTTATTTTTCGTGCTACGTTTTTATGATTTTTATTTCATGTATTTCCGTGTTCAGTACCCCCCGCTTTTCCACCCTTGTATAACATTTTATAACTCATGATGTATTATTGATTGATTGATTGTTGGTTGCTTAACGTCCAGTGTCATGATGTATTAAAATGAGTATTTATTGTTGCCAACTCCATTAGAAATTAGAAGGGGAGTTAAAAATAAAAATGGAAAAAGGGGGTGGGGTTTATCATTTTTACCTTTGCAGTCATATAAAGCCGTGCCCTGCAGGGCATATGCGGTCTCTTTACTCAACATTATTTTCAAGAAATTAACCAAAAACTTGTAAAGTTTACATAAATTTTCAATTTTGGACAGCAACCCATCAACAGGTTGTATAATGTACACTGTCTTAAAATTCTGAGCAGATAGAACTTGAAGTGATGAAATTTTTTTTCAAATTTCAGATTGCTGTAAATGCTTTTGTTTCAGAGATATAAGCCAAAAAATGCATTTACATCTCCGCCTTCCCCTCCCCAAGGAGTTTCAAAGAGGAAGGTTTTCATAAGAAATTAAGATTTACAATACATTTTAAAAATTGTCTTAAAAGGGCAATAACTTTTTTGGGGTCAATTCACCATTTTGGTCATATTGACTTTTTTGTAGATATTACTTTGCTGAACAATTTTGCTGTTTACAGTTTATCTCTATCAATTATAATATGCAAGACATTAAATGTAAATAACAGATACAAACAATTCGTAAGCCTTCATTTCATTGCATTAAAAAATTATGGAGTTAGATACATATATATTTTTTATGTTTCAAAGCACTTTTTTTTTTTATTGTTTCTGTAAGAGGAAAATTTACCTCTTTTGTACATGTGAAGATAGTGTGGCTTATAGGTCTTTTTTTCTATGTTTTGTTTTATACATGTCGTCACTTTAGCAGGTGTTTTTCAACTATTTTTAAATCAGCAAATTGACTTTGAGTATTTTAACCTAAATAAGCAAATAATTCTTGCTATTTAGTTTTTATTAGGTGAAAAAATTATCCAGAGCTACAACCTCAATTTTTTTAATAAAAATTTGTAACTAAGGTTTTTCGCTTCTTTCATATTTTCCTCTAGATACTATCTTTTGTCAGTATTAAGAGGACTTAAAAAGCTTCTGTCCAAGTTTGATTTTAATAATTACATGTATGTCATTGTAAATTTTGATGGAAAATTTAATTGTATGGATGAGAAAAACTTGTTGTAGCTGTAACAGGCAGGAGCTAATTTTATCAGATATATTTGCGAAAATAATGATAAAATCGTGCACAGAGGACTACGTTTATGATGTATACATGCATTGGTTCAAGTATTGAACAAACATTATTTTTCACCACTCACTCGTTTCATATGACTTTAATTTTTATGAACCGAGCTGACCAATTTTTTAGGCATTGATCTTTTCTGTTTATAGGTGTCAGACCACCAATTACCCCCTCCAATTTAGAACGTATGTAAAAGAAGCCCTACTCTGACACAAAATAGTGCTTTTGATGTACGGTACTTGTTTACTTAAACTAACCTACACATATGTTGAAAGAGACATATATCTAGATCATTTTGAGCCCAAATTTACTTGTCTATGAGTTTGCATTAAAAATTGAGGATTAATGTGCTCCATAGTATACTAATTTTAGATTTTCAGAAAACCAGGTTTGTTTTTTTGAGTATCTCTGTTTGATGGTCAGTTAATTTGTTAGAAGGCTTTAAAGGTATGCTGAAAATTGGCATGTAGAATACTGATACATGTACAATTCAGGGTATACCTGGTTTCTATGAAGTTAAACTTAAGGTAAAATATTCAGAAAGCTGTGAAAATTGCAAAATTTGGTTGAACCGATAGGGATTTTTAATTGGTGGTCTGACACCTTTAAGGATTTTGATATCAAAAGTTCCCCAAAGTTTTTATACCAGATTCATGAACAGGAATTCATATCCAGTACATTATGAATAAAAGAAGATGATGGGTATATTTCTGAAATGAGAAAACTTAAAGACTTAATACTATAATATGTAAGACAAAAATCAATATGTTATCGTTTGCACTACAAAAATGCACATTTAAGATTAGCCTATTGATGGGGTTTTCGATTATATGATTACAATTCTGTTTTTATACTGATTATTTGATTACTTATCTAAATATTTCCTGATTATTTGAGTATGTGATAATCTTTGACTACATTTGATTAATTTAATTGTCTTCTTTAAAAAATAATAAATGATATATGTGATTATATTGGCTAAAAATTTGTGATATTTGATTACTTGCACACCCCCATGAGGGGCCTCTAAGATTAATCAGTCAAACCTACCATCAATATTCTGCCTACATTTCTCACAATAAGATTTCTTAACTTTTCTACATAAAGAAGCTAGTTTGTTGAATCTTTGTTTTTCTTCCACTGACAGGGTGTCATTAGTCTGGTGACTATATTTTTCTGGGTCATCGGAAAAATTAGATTATCTGAAATAGAAATGAATATATATGTACTTTTAAATGTCTATTTAAAAAAAGTGTTTATGAGAAAAAGAAAACAAAAATGGTGTTTGAATGAACATTGTTGAAGATTATTCTTTGATCAGTCTTATTTTCTAATTTTTTATGTTGCTGATTACTTATTATTTAGAATATGAAAAGCAAGGTATAAAAGATTTTGTCAAATATAAATAAAATTAAAAGTCAAGGTATTGTTTGAAAGATTGGTGTCAGCTTTCGTTACCTTTTTATAGAAAAAAACGCATCGGGTCTACTCAAAAGTTAAATAAATGTTCCATTCAATGATAAATTACTGGTTAAATATTAAGTTTTCAGTTGACCACTGTTATGTAAGAATATACCAAAATGTTTGTGGACACTTTCAGTACTAGTAACCCTCAAATATGTTGGATGTGTATTCATTTAAGGAACAGATTAAAATATTTTAACAAGGAAATAATAAAATCAAGTATATTAAATAAATATTCTTTAATAATTACATGATTTTCAGTGGTAGATCCAGAATTTTCATAAGTGGGGGCCCACTGACTGTCTAAGAGGGGCCCGCTACCGTCATGCTCCAGTGATTCCCTATGTATGAAATCAATTTTTTCCCAGAAAAGAGGGGCCCGGACCCCCTGAAAAACCCTCTTAATCTGCCTCTGATTTTTTTTAAACTTTAAGAAATCTTGTCAGTCAGTGTCTGTTCATGAAACTTACAGAAGAAAATTACAGATGAACAATTATGTAGAAAAATATTTTGATTTACAAGTTACTTAATTTAGTAATGAAAACTAATTACTTCTCATTCTGTCCAGTATATATCAGAGGATTGTCATAAACATTCTTCATTTCATAATGCTGCAAATAAAAATGTAAGAATAACAAATAAAAGGAAAATAAGTATAAGAATCATTTCTCCATAAAGCAAATTGGCAGTACATGTATTATAAAATTCAATGTATCAGCATAGGTAATTTCCCCGGCTTTATTTATTATAACAATACATGTATTAAAAGCTAAGATAATATTTAGTAAGTTATCTCCCCTTCCTGTGTGATTTCCAAACTTGACAGGAATATGACAGTTGTTATCCATTCGTTTGATGTATACTTATCAAATGAATGGATCATAACAACTGTAATGTATGAGCTTTTAATTTTGCCATTTGCTTAGGGACTTTCAGTTTTTTAATTTTCCTTAGGTCTCATTTCAGTATTTTTTTTTTATTTTTCAAAGTGAATTTTATAAATTACCAAAATAGAAAAGAATTTGTGATAAATCTAAATCTTCTTTTTGCAAACCATTAAAAGATATTTTTCTTACACTTGTTTGACTTTTAATGGAAGTTGAGGGGATTTTTTAAGACCCCAAGCCATATCGAGGATTTGGGGAGTGGTTACCTTCATTTCTACATTCGTTCATTTCTTTGTCCATTTTTTCTTTTCATCAAAAAAATGATAATCACATTAAACATAATTGACCTATTCTACTCAGTAAAGAATGTACTCTTTAATTGATAAAATTAAAACCTATCCCAAATCAAAGATTTTGATTCAGTTATCATGGTAATCATTTAGCAGTCCAATGTAAAAATGTACATGTCATCAAGAAAGGTAATTTTCCAAATTATATTTGAATGATTGATAGACTATTTTTTCTTTGACTTCATGTAGGTATGACAGGCATTAAGAAGGCTATCAAAGAACAGCCAAATATAATGACTGAATAATTTAGGTTGATAACACTTCTGATAAATGAAAATGTAAACTAACCTGCAAATCTTTGTAGTTAAAATGTGTTTCTGCTAAATCTAGTACCAAGTCATCAATTTCTTCCAACAAAACTTCCTACAATTTAAAACAAAATAAAATCTCTTTACAATATAAATACATCTTAAACTTCATTATTTACATTTAAGTTCATGACACTATTAGAATAGTTTATCATATGTTTTTATTATCTAATAACACATAAAAATGTAAGTCTCTGCATGCTAGTTGATTAAATGCACTTTTCTGTAGATCCAGTTGGTTGACTTGGGTATAGAAATATGGTCAGTATCTGACCTGAATTTGGCTGTCCACCCTTTCGTACAAAGCTGGGTATGTATTCTTATCACATGCTTGCGCAAACATTCATGCATATAATAATTTGAAGCTGGAGGTTAAGTCATCAGTAATCAATTAATAATTTATTAGAACCTTCCTAAAACTCTTGTTTACCTTTTCCTTATCTCCGTGAGAAGACTCTGTCATAAGTTTTGAAAATGTCTAAATTCCAAATAAAAATTACATTTTTCTGCACAGTAGGTCTCGGAGTGAGAATTTCCAACTCCTCACTTTCACAAGGTTGTACTGAAAAAATGCATAATAAAATTAAAATAATAGACTAAGTGTAATATTTATTAATTGTTTCATTAATCCACATTACTAGTCCCCCCCCCCCCCCCCCAAATCCTCCCTATATATTGCTCCTTAATCTATTTAGGGACTATGTTGTGAATACTAAGATACTTTCCCTTTTGGGGCCCGAACCAAATGCTGAAAAGATACAGTGCAAATGAAGCATCTGTTTCACACTAATCAGAGATCAGTAAGGGGCCCAAGATATGTTAACCAGTTCTTAGTTAGAAGTATAAACTGAACAAAAAAAGGTTTGGGACAAAGAACCACAGTTTAATATTTTTTTGCATATCAATAAAGCAATACATGTAAACATAATTACAAACAAAGCAAATTCCAGTTGAAAATCTGTGGTACTCCAAAGTAAAAACCCCAAACCTGTGTAAAGGTAGAAAGTAGGACATGCGTTAGAAAATGCTAAGACTGATCCCATAGAAAACTGAAGAAAAAACTTGACCTGTCATGACTGTGTGCCTGTAAGCCTAAAGATGAGAAAGCGGAGAGAAAGACAGGACATGTGAGGAACAAGGTGATGCACATACAAAGGGCTGGATAGGCATTCCTTCATAAAAAATTGACATAACTTTAATTCATGCAATCTGGAAATAGCATCCGCTAAAACATTTTGCTTCCCTGGTAAATGAATTGCGACCAGATGAAAATTATTAGCAGCAGATAGCCAAAACAATTCATGCAAAAAGGACATCAAAAGTTTGTTCCTTGAGGTACACTTATTGATACAGGCAACAGTTGATGCATTATCACAATAAATAAATACACGCCTATTTTGCCAGCACTTAGCTCAACGTTTGACTGCCAAAGCCACTGCAAGTGCTTCTTGCTCATTTATATGCAAAGAATGCGCAAAAGGGAAATCCTCTTTCCAATTGACCTAAAACCAATCAGTACCAAAAACCCAACCTGCACCTGTATTGCAAGCATCTGTGTAAATTGAGGTGACAGGGTTAGTATTGAGTAAGACGGATTTCCCATTGAAAGTTGCCATAAAATTATACAACCAATGGATATCATGCAAGATATCGCCGCTTAAGCGCATTTTGTGCCTGTCATGCTTGAGCTGCATTTTGCTGTCAATGATTCTACACCTTGTATGTGCCTCCTTGGAAATTGTTAAAATTAATTATAATTTATCAATATAAAGAAAGATAAGAAAACATGCAGATGACATGGTCTTCAGTTGTTTTATATATTAAATACATTATATTACTGATACAATGTACACAGCCATGCAGACCAAAGAAAATAGTTATTTGTTAGCAGCAATATACAGCATAAATATTTAGCAAAATTTTCAGCAAACTTTTTTCAAATAATAAATATTATACAAGACAACTCACGTGCGTGCAATCAAAATAAAAAATCAGAACAAACCGATCCAGGACAAACATGTATAATTTATTATGGCCAATGCACCAAAGTCTAACAGGTACTTACTAGGAGGGGCATAAAGGGGCAGTATTTGCATGGAAGAATGCGAAATAAAATTACAATTTCACAATGAACTAACAATTAAAAATTTATTGCAAATAAAAAACGTTTTTCAAAGCAGCACATGAAATGAAAATGACAAAATATGTTGCACGAAAAATAACCCTTTACTACTCTCTACTAGGGCTTTAATAACCCATGTATGGACTATATAATGGACATGGTGCACCCACAGGCACATGTTTCTATCCATAGGAAGGTCGACTATCCATATAGATAAAAGCTTCCTATTGTATGGATAGAAACAAGTGCCTGTGGGTCGGTAGGTCTTTTCACCACCGAACACAACCGCACACCGCCAAACACCACGGAACACCTCAAAAGTTTATTATTTTGTATTTTTTTCGTTATAAATGTTACTCAAATATATATTTAAGTTATTTATTCAAGAAGATGAAGAGTTCAAATATCTGCAGAAAAGAGAAAGGGAGAGTCTATAAAACCCAACTTTTCGAACTCTGCAGAACCCCATTGACACCTCAAATATATCTTTTTTCCAATTTTTCTTCTTCTATCTCTTCTTTAAAATAGTTCTACCAATAATATCATGAATATGAAAAGAGACAAATATCAAAATCTAACCGAGAACAGAGATCGAGGATACTTGAACTGATTACTATTTATGAATATATTTGAATTTTATTATTCTTATAACACACACAATGAAATCCGGAAATTGATGAATCCAGAGATGATTTTCCTTATATTGATTATCGATTTTAACACACAAATGATGTCCTTTAAAATCTGAAAAATCATTAAATTATACGTAATCTAATTTGTTTTATCGTTTTATTGTATAATATCACAGTTTTTCTTAGTGGTTTGTGGTTTTTGGTGTGTTCGGCGGTGTGCGGTGGTGTTCGGTGAAAAGACCCACTCCCTGTGGGTGCAATGTTGCATGGGAGTTCAGATCAAATTTTCTGATTTGTTGACGGAAAAGAGGTTTAGTTTACAAAGTAAACCTTCTCAGCAACTAAACAAATGTTACCTTTTTTAAAAAGCTGTGCTGTTTGTGGTTTGCGGATATGTACACGTTATACCAATGCACCAACAAGTCAGTTCAGTTTCGAAATCATGTTTTTATCAAATAAGAAATATAGGCCGCATACGTCCATACATCAACGAGGATGCATGTAAAACTCTGGTCAATTCGTTAATTATTTCTAGATTGGATTATGGCAACGCTTTACTTTATGGACTACCAGCTTACATGATTCAGAGACTACAAAGGGTTCAGAACACTGCTGCGCGAGTGGTTACAAGAAAAAAAGAAATACGAACACATTACTTCGACACTTGAGTCTCTTCACTGGCTGCCTGTGCAATACAGGGTGCAATACATAATATTATTATATGTATTCAAGTCCGTGAAACATGAAGCGCCATTATATCTTAGTGAAGTTGTAAATTTATACAGGCCATCAAGATCATCAAGGTCTGAAAACAACTTAACACTCGTAACTCCTATTGTGCGAACCAAAACCTACGGCAATAGAAGATTTGATCAAGCAGCGGCCATCCTTTGGAATGCATTACCAAAAAAACTTCAAAATGCAAAGTTGTTGCCTGTATTCAAAAAGAACTTAAAAACTCATTTTTTTCGACAAGCATTTTTAATCCCTTAAATTCGTTTCTGTGATACATTGTGCCATAGATGTTAGCCTGCTTTTGATTTATCAAACCTTTCTTTTAACTGGAGATATGTTTCATTTATAATATGTACATCATTGTACATTGTATGTTTTTAGTAACACACATATTTTTTCATTTCAGTAATTATATTTTTACAATATTTTAGACAATATTTTATTCGCACAAACACATTTACATTAAATGGTTATGGCATACAAAATTAAGACAATAAACTTACAATAGTTTAATTGATTACAATTATATTAGAGTGACAGTGGTATTCACAGCAAAGAAGAAAAAAAGGCTATAAATATCAACAGTTAACACATTATTAATGTTCATGAACAATTGAAAAAAGAACACAAACAAAAATTAGGTTGGCATTGCATATTAAAAGAAATACAAGTTATACAGATGTTCTTAATAAAAGACAACCATTAATATACTTTATGGTGATTTTTATAATGACTGGTTACATGGTAATATTCCTTTTTTATCTTTTGAATACGTTTTCAAATTTTTAACTTATATTTGATAATTTTTAATAGTAATCTTATTTTAGAATTTTTTGGCTATTTTATTTTACCAACTTTATTCAGTATAATTTTATTTTGATTCATTGATATATATATTCAACTTTTTTGTAAAAATTTCCACATTATTAATCCTTTTATCAGAGACATTGTATTATATGTCTCTGCTTTTATCTAGAAAAGTTTTAACACTTTTAAAATATTCATTTTGTGTGTTCATGTTTTATATTTTTATCACTGTCTGTGTGTATATTTCGTTTAACATGTGATGTAAAGCGCTTTGAGTAATATTGTTTTAGATTTAACGCTATAGAAAAATTGTAATAATAATAATAATATACCCATATTTTAAAAAGGAACCCAAAGCTTCACTTGTAACAGGGGAGATAACCCTTCTGAACTAATAACCACAAAGAATGTACAACGGTCTGTTAATTTCACAAGTTCTTATTTCTATCAATGTAGTGTACACTAAAATTGAGTAACAGCAAAAAAGTAACATAAGACAGGCTTAAAAGACGTCAAATTTATTTGGCCTATCTCTACAAATCAGCTAATACAGTATCATGGTGGTGCTCCTTTTAAAGGAGGATTATTCTGAACATTAAATATACGGTACACGTCGTTACACTCACCTTACCTGGACGTTCCCTAATTTTCCAAGCCCGCCAGTTTCAAAAAAGAATTATTTACATTTATTTATATACAGAATACAAGAATTATCACACCTCCACAATCACAAGCTGTGCTTATGGAGAATTTTGGTAACTATCAAATAATTTATAGTTTGAATAACTCTATGTTGCTATATGTTAAAGTTGAAGGCATTACGGATGCGTATGATTGTTTACATATTCATTTGAATGAATAACTCTATGTTGCTGCATGTTAAAGTTGAAGGCATTACGGATGCGTATGATTGTTTACTTATTCTTTTGAACTTTGGTGTATATAGTTGTCATATAGATATACTGAAGTTATAACTGGCATAGTCCGAGATAACTCTGACGTCCAATGGCGGTTTTGCCAGACAGACAAGCTAGGGATATGGGACGTCCGAACTTGTCCCATATCAACAGGTATCATAACACTAGCAGTGTATCAAACATTCTGCAGGCCATCAATTGGTGGATTATACCTCAAATGACGTACAATGTATAATGGTATAGACCAATTGGTGTATAATTCTTTGTTCTCCAAAAAAAATTATTCAATCTTCAATCTTTGTCTGATGATAGAGCAATCTCTCTTGTGAATTATCCTCTCTTGTAAAATTATAATCACTAATGTAGTTTCTCCTTTGATATTGTAGGTGGCGCTTTTAAAATATTATGGAATTATATAAATGTATTAAGTGATAAAAAAGAAAAAAATGGTTAATTAAACATGTTAAAATGGCATGAAAAATTAAAAATATTAAAGATTAAAAAAATTTGTATTAAATTATCCACTTCAACGGTTTGTCTCCTCTATGTACTCCGCTAATAGTTGATTGATATTTTCTGCATTTGGCAAATTTATTGTTAATAAATTGTCTAAATCTTTTGGAATTTGTCCTGTTATGAAGTTTATTTGATGGAATAATTTGTCTCTGGCATCTGAATACAGGTCACATTCAAAAAGGTAGTGTTGTACCAAGGATTTGTATAGTTATACAAATCCTTGGTTGTACATTTTCTTTTTGTTTGCAGTTATCACAGGTTTCCTAGTTGATGTGCTGGTTTATTATAGCACCCTAAACGGAGTTTGGGTGACATATTGTTATTCTACGTTTCTTTTTGTTTTTTTTATTATTTTTTTATTATTTTTCTTCCACACATTTTTGTCCAGTCTGGAACTCTCATATGAATGGACCCAAGAAGATGGAATATAATGTTAACCACCAAATGAAGATTTGCTTTTTGGGGGTGGCACTTTCAAGATGGCTGCCGTTACCATGGAAACGGAACAAATGTGAAAAAATCCAGTTTTTTGTTTTGGTGAATTGTTTGTATATGCTTTAACTCAGAATCATTATATTTTAATACAATGTAGGTGCCCACTATATACAGGTGTTGGATGATTTTGGTACTCATTGGAACTACTGTGTTGCCATGGAAACTAAACAAAAATTTCAAAATTTTCAAAATGCTCTAAACTTCAGGAAACTTCAGAGTAACGATGAGCAACATTGGAAGATGTGGCATTTGAAGTTGGAATTTCCAAAATAGCTCTTGTTACCATGGAAACAATGCTTAAAGGTCAAAAATTTAAAAAAAAATAAAAATGGTGCAAACTTTTCAGTAATGGTCAATGGTATAAGCAGAGTTGCATATTGATGTTGGAATTTTCAAAATGGCCGCCGTAAACATGGAAACAGCAAAAATGTCCAAAATTTCAAAATGCTCCAAACTTAATGAAACTTAACAAAAATGATAATTTGAATGTGAAGATGCACTCTTTGACTTTGGAATCTTCTAGATTGCTGCTGCTTGCCCTGGCAATAGGGGAAGGGTGCCATCCGCTATTGCTTGCAATGGCAAATCTAGTTATAAATTGGTATGCATTTAATTTAGAATAACCTGTTCGTAAACTGTTGATTATGTTGTACATTTTTTTTGACGGGAAGTCTTTTTTTAATTCATTTTTAACTTCAGGATGAAATCTGAAATAATGACGTCCAGCATTACATCTGTGTTGCCATTTTTTGTAACAGAATTTCTAGCTGCTTTTTTTACATCTTGTTTAATTGTCTCAAATTATTCCACCAAAATGGAGCATTGTTTTCTTAAAACCATATCATGGTATGAAAACTTGTCAAACATTCCTACTTAGTTTAGTAAAGTAACATAACATATTGCATTTAATCAACAATTGTATTTGGAGTTTCTTCTATTGTTATCTTGTCAATTCTTGATTGGCAAATTTACCTGTAATCTCCTGTCAATGGACATCATTACTGTTTCAGTTTGCAGTCATGTGATCATGAGTATAACTCCACAGGTGAATGGAGTTCTTTTTTAATACTTGACCTTCTTAATGAAAAGTCAATCATGGTCAATAGTACAAATGTTTCAACAAAAGAATTGTTGTAACATCCATTTTCAAGAGATGCAGCAGGCTTTGACAAAGCTGAAACTTTTGGAGGACTCAATAAGGGTCATGAAATAGGTTGCAAGTTGCAAAATCATGCTCATGATTCTATAGTATTGATGGTAGGTCACATTTATCGTGTTTTATGAAGATGTCTAAAGTATTGATGGTAGGTCAAATGTATTGTTTTACGAAGATGTTTAAAGTATTGATGGTAGGACATACATGTATGTATTGTGTTTTATGAAGATGTCTAAAGTATTGATTGTAGGTCATATGTATTGTGTTTGATGAAGATGTCTATAGTATTGATGGTAGGTCACATTTATCATGTTTTATGAAGATGTTTTTAGTATTGATGTTAGGTCATATGTATTGTGTTTTTTTAAGAAACCTATAATATTGATGGTAGGTCATATGTATTGTGTTTTATGAAGATAAAAATTGAGAATGGAAATGGGACACATGTATTGTGTTTTATGAAGATGTTTCTCGTTTCTCATTTTTTTTATATAGATTAGACCGTTGGTTTTCCCATTTGAATGGTTTTACACTAGTAATTTTGGGGCCCTGTATAGCTTGTTGTTATGTGAGCACGGGCTCCGTGTTGAAGGCCGTACTATAACCTATAATGGTATACTTTTGAAATTGTTATTTGGATGGAGAGTTGTTTCATTGTCACTCACACCACATCTTCCTATATCTATGTCTGTAGTATTGATGGTAGGACATATGTATTGTCATGATTGTGTTTTATGAAGATGTCTATAGTAGTGATCGTAGGACATATGTATTGTGTTTTATGAAGATCGATGTCTATAGTATTGATGGTAGGACATATGTATCGTGTTTTATGAAGACGTCTATAGTATTGATGGTTGGACATAAGTATTGTCATGATTGTGTTTTATGAAGATGTCTATAGTAGTGATCATAGGACATATGTATTGTGTTTTATGAAGATCGATGTCTATAGTATTGATGGTAGGACATATGTATCGTGTTTTATGAAGATGTCTAAAGTATTGATAGTAGGTCATATGTATTGTGTTTAATGAAGTTGTCTATAGTATTAATGGTAGGACACATGTATGGTGTTTTATGAAGATGTCTATAGTATTGATGGTAGGTTGTATGTATTGTATTTTATGAAGATGTCTATAGAATTGATGGTAGGACATATGTATTGTGTTTTATGAAGATGTCTATAGTATTGATATTAGGTCATATGTATTGTGTTTGCTGAAAATGACTATAGTATTTATGATAGATCATATGTATTGTGGTTTATGAAGATGCCTATAGTATTGATGGTAGGACATATGTTTTGTGTTTTATGAAGATGTCTAAAGTATTGATGGTAGGACATATGTATTGTGTTTTATGAAGATGTCTATAGTATTGATGGAAGGACACATGTATTGTGTTTTATGAAGATGTCTATAGTATTGATGGTAGGACATATGTATTGTGTTTTATGAAGATGTCTATAGTATTGATGGTAGGACATATGTCTTGTGTTTTATGAAGATGTCTATAGTATTGATGGAAGGACATATATGTATTGTGTTTTATGAAGATGTCTATAGTATTGATGGTAGGACATATGTATTGTGTTTAATGAAGATGTCTATAGTATTGATAGTAGGTCATATGTATTGTGTTTAATGAAGATGTCTATAGTTTTGAGTCCCCAAGGGTGGCTGGGGTATAGAAATATGGTCACTTGGTCTTCTCCCGACCGGCAGTAAAACGCTTGCCGAAGTGGGGCGTCCTTTTTGAAAGAAGATCATATATATTGTGTTTTATAAAGAAGTCTATAGTATTGATGGTAGGTCATATGTATTGTGTTTTATGAAGATGTCTATAGTATTGATAGTAGGTCATATGTATTGTGTTTTATAAAGACGTCTATAGTATTGATGGTAGGTCATATGTATTGTGTTTTATGATGATGTCTATAGTATTGATAGTAGGACATATGTATTGTGTTTTATGAAGATGTCTATAGTATTGATGGTAGGACATATGTATTGTGTTTTATGAAGATGTCTATAGTTTTGAGTCCCCAAGGGTGGCTGGGGTATAGAAATATGGTCACTTGGTCTTCTCACGACCGGCAGTAAAACGCTTGCCGAAGTGGGGCGACCTTTTTGAAAGAAGATTATATATATTGTGTTTAATGAAGATGTCTATAGTATTGATCGTAGGTCATATGTATTGTGTTTAATGAAGATGTCTATAGTATTGATAGTAGGTCATATGTATTGTGTTTAATGAAGATGTCTATAGTTTAAAGTCCCCAAGGGTGGCTGGGGTATAGAAATATGGTCACTTGGTCTTCTCCCGACCGGCAGTAAAACGCTTGCCGAAATGGGGCGTCGTTTTGAAAGTAGGTCATATGTATTCTGTTTAATGAAATTATCTATAGTATTGATGGTAGGACATATGTATTGTGTTTTATGAAGACGTCTATAGTATTGATGGTAGGACATATGTATTGTGTTTAATGAAGATGTCTATAGTATTGATGGTAGGTCATATGTATTGTGTTTTATGAAGATGTCTTTAGTATTGATGGTAGGACATATGTATTGTGTTTAATGAAGATGTCTATAGTATTGATGGTAGACATATGTATTGTGTTTTATGAAGATGTCTTTAGTATTGATGGTAGGACATATGTATTGTGTTTTATGAAGATGTTTATAGAATTGATGGTAGGACATATGTATTGTGTTTTATGAAGATGTTTATAGTATTGATGGTAGGTCATATGTATTGTGTTTTATGAAGATGTCTTTAGTATTGATGGTAGGACATATGTATTGTGTTTAATGAAGATGTCTATAGTATTGATGGTAGACATATGTATTGTGTTTTATGAAGATGTCTTTAGTATTGATGGTAGGACATATGTATTGTGTTTTATGAAGATGTTTATAGTATTGATGGTAGGACTTATGTATTGTGTTTTATGAAGATGTCTTAAGTATTGATGGAAGGACATATGTATTGTGTTTTATGAAGATGTCTATAGTATTGATAGTAGGTCATATGTATTGTGTTTTATGGAGATGTCTATAGAATTGATTATAGGTCATATGTATTGTGTTTTATGGAGATGTCTAAAGTATTGATGGTAGGACATATGTATTGTGTTTTATGAAGACGTCTATAGTATTGATAGTAGGACATATGTATTGTGTTTTATGAAGATGTCTATAGTATTGATTGTAGGACATATGTATTGTGTTTTATAAAGAAGTCTATAGTATTGATGGTAGGTCATATGTATTGTGTTTTATGAAGATGTCTATAGTATTGATAGTAGGTCATATGTATTGTGTTTTATAAAGACGTCTATAGTATTGATGGTAGGTCATATGTATTGTGTTTTATGATGATGTCTATAGTATTGATAGTAGGACATATGTATTGTGTTTTATGAAGATGTCTATAGTATTGATGGTAGGACATATGTATTGTGTTTTATGAAGATGTCTATAGTTTTGAGTCCCCAAGGGTGGCTGGGGTATAGAAATATGGTCACTTGGTCTTCTCACGACCGGCAGTAAAACGCTTGCCGAAGTGGGGCGTCCTTTTTGAAAGAAGATCATATATATTGTGTTTAATGAAGATGTCTATAGTATTGATGGTAGGACATATGTATTTTGTTTTATGGAGATGTCTATAGAATTGATTGTAGGTCATATGTATTGTGTTTTATGGAGATGTCTATAGTATTGATAGTAGTTTCATATGTATTGTGTTTTATAAAGACGTCTATAGTATTGATGGTAGGTCATATGTATTGTGTTTTATGAAGATGTCTATAGTATTGATGGTAGGTCATATGTATTATGTATTATGAAGATGTCTAAAGTATTGATAGTAGGTCATATGTATTGTGTTTTATGAAGATGTCTATAGTATTGATAGTAGGTCAAATGTATTGTGTTTTATGAAGATATCTATAGTATTGATAGTAGGACATATGTATTGTGTTTTATGAAGATATCTATAGTATTGATAGTAGGACATATGTATTGTGTTTTATGAAGATGTCTATAGTATTGATGGTAGGACATATGTATTGTGTTTTATGAAGATGTCTATAGTATTGATAGTAGGTCATATGTATTGTGTTTAATGAAGATGTCTATAGTTTTGAGTCCCCAAGGGTGGCTGGGGTATAGAAATATGGTCACTTGGTCTTCTCCCGACCGGCAGTAAAACGCTTGCCGAAATGGGGCGTCGTTTTGAAAGTAGGTCATATGTATTCTGTTTAATGAAATTGTCTATAGTATTGATGGTAGGACATATGTATTGTGTTTTATGGAGATGTCTATAGAATTGATTGTAGGTCATATGTATTGTGTTTTAGGGAGATGTCTAAAGTATTGATGGTAGGACATATGTATTGTGTTTTATGAAGACGTCTATAGTATTGATAGTAGGACATATGTATTGTGTTTTATGAAGATGTCTATAGTATTGATTGTAGGACATATGTATTGTGTTTTATAAAGAAGTCTATAGTATTGATGGTAGGTCATATGTATTGTGTTTTATGAAGATGTCTATAGTATTGATAGTAGGTCATATGTATTGTGTTTTATAAAGACGTCTATAGTATTGATGGTAGGTCATATGTATTGTGTTTTATGATGATGTCTATAGTATTGATAGTAGGACATATGTATTGTGTTTTATGAAGATGTCTATAGTATTGATGGTAGGACATATGTATTGTGTTTTATGAAGATGTCTATAGTTTTGAGTCCCCAAGGGTGGCTGGGGTATAGAAATATGGTCACTTGGTCTTCTCACGACCGGCAGTAAAACGCTTGCCGAAGTGGGGCGTCCTTTTTGAAAGAAGATCATATATATTGTGTTTAATGAAGATGTCTATAGTATTGATGGTAGGACATATGTATTGTGTTTTATGAAGATGTCTATAGAATTGATTGTAGGTCATATGTATTGTGTTTTATGGAGATGTCTATAGTATTGATAGTAGTTTCATATGTATTGTGTTTTATAAAGACGTCTATAGTATTGATGGTAGGTCATATGTATTTTGTTTTATGAAGATGTATATAGTATTGATGGTAAGACATATGTATTGTGTTTTATGAAGATGTCTATAATATTGATGGTAGGACATATGTTATGTGTTTTATAAAGACGTCTACAGTATTGATGGTAGGTCATATGTATTGTGGTTTATGAAGATGTCTATAGTATTGATAGTAGGACATATGTATTGTGTTTTATGAAGACGTCTTTAGTATTGATAGTAGGACATATGTATTGTGTTTTATGAAGATGTCTATAGTATTGATTGTAGGACATATGTATTGTGTTTTATAAAGAAGTCTATAGTATTGATGGTAGGTCATATGTATTGTGTTTTATGAAGATGTCTTTAGTATTGATAGTAGGTCATATGTATTGTGTTTTATAAAGACGTCTATAGTATTGATGGTAGGTCATATGTATTGTGTTTTATGATGATGTCTATAGTATTGATAGTAGGACATATGTATTGTGTTTTATGAAGATGTCTATAGTATTGATGGTAGGACATATGTATTGTGTTTTATGAAGATGTCTATAGTTTTGAGTCCCCAAGGGTGGCTGGGGTATAGAAATATGGTCACTTGGTCTTCTCACGACCGGCAGTAAAACACTTGCCGAAGTGGGGCGTCCTTTTTGAAAGAAGATCATATATATTGTGTTTAATGAAGATGTCTATAGTATTGATGGTAGGACATATGTATTGTGTTTTATGGAGATGTCTATAGAATTGATTGTAGGTCATATGTATTGTGTTTTATGGAGATGTCTATAGTATTGATAGTAGTTTCATATGTATTGTGTTTTATAAAGACGTCTATAGTATTGATGGTAGGTCATATGTATTGTGTTTTATGAAGATGTCTATAGTATTGATGGTAGGTCATATGTATTATGTATTATGAAGATGTCTATAGTATTGATAGTAGGTCATATGTATTGTGTTTTATGAAGATGTCTATAGTATTGATAGTAGGTCAAATGTATTGTGTTTTATGAAGATATCTATAGTATTGATAGTAGGACATATGTATTGTGTTTTATGAAGATATCTATAGTATTGATAGTAGGACATATGTATTGTGTTTTATGAAGATGTCTATAGTATTGATGGTAGGACATATGTATTGTGTTTTATGAAGATGTCTATAGTATTGATAGTAGGTCATATGTATTGTGTTTAATGAAGATGTCTATAGTTTTGAGTCCCCAAGGGTGGCTGGGGTATAGAAATATGGTCACTTGGTCTTCTCCCGACCGGCAGTAAAACGCTTGCCGAAATGGGGCGTCGTTTTGAAAGTAGGTCATATGTATTTTGTTTAATGAAATTGTCTATAGTATTGATGGTAGGACATATGTATTGTGTTTTATGGAGATGTCTATAGAATTGATTGTAGGTCATATGTATTGTGTTTTATGGAGATGTCTAAAGTATTGATGGTAGCTATAGGACATATGTATTGTGTTTTATGAAGACGTCTATAGTATTGATAGTAGGACATATGTATTGTGTTTTATGAAGATGTCTATAGTATTGATTGTAGGACATATGTATTGTGTTTTATAAAGAAGTCTATAGTATTGATGGTAGGTCATATGTATTGTGTTTTATGAAGATGTCTATAGTATTGATAGTAGGTCATATGTATTGTGTTTTATAAAGACGTCTATAGTATTGATGGTAGGTCATATGTATTGTGTTTTATGATGATGTCTATAGTATTGATAGTAGGACATATGTATTGTGTTTTATGAAGATGTCTATAGTATTGATGGTAGGACATATGTATTGTGTTTTATGAAGATGTCTATAGTTTTGAGTCCCCAAGGGTGGCTGGGGTATAGAAATATGGTCACTTGGTCTTCTCACGACCGGCAGTAAAACGCTTGCCGAAGTGGGGTGTCCTTTTTGAAAGAAGATCATATATATTGTGTTTAATGAAGATGTCTATAGTATTGATGGTAGGACATATGTATTGTGTTTTATGGAGATGTCTATAGAATTGATTGTAGGTCATATGTATTGTGTTTTATGGAGATGTTTATAGTATTGATAGTAGTTTCATATGTATTGTGTTTTATAAAGACGTCTATAGTATTGATGGTAGGTCATATGTATTTTGTTTTATGAAGATGTATATAGTATTGATGGTAAGACATATGTATTGTGTTTTATGAAGATGTCTATAATATTGATGGTAGGACATATGTTATGTGTTTTATAAAGACGTCTATAGTATTGATGGTAGGTCATATGTATTGTGTTTTATGAAGATGTCTATAGTATTGATAGTAGGACATATGTATTGTGTTTTATGAAGACGTCTATAGTATTGATAGTAGGACATATGTATTGTGTTTTATGAAGATGTCTATAGTATTGATTGTAGGACATATGTATTGTGTTTTATAAAGAAGTCTATAGTATTGATGGTAGGTCATATGTATTGTGTTTTATGAAGATGTCTATAGTATTGATAGTAGGTCATATGTATTGTGTTTTATAAAGACATCTATAGTATTGATGGTAGGTCATATGTATTGTGTTTTATGATGATGTCTATAGTATTGATAGTAGGACATATGTATTGTGTTTTATGAAGATGTCTATAGTATTGATGGTAGGACATATGTATTGTGTTTTATGAAGATGTCTATAGTTTTGAGTCCCCAAGGGTGGCTGGGGTATAGAAATATGGTCACTTGGTCTTCTCACGACCGGCAGTAAAACGCTTGCCGAAGTGGGGCGTCCTTTTTGAAAGAAGATCATATATATTGTGTTTAATGAAGATGTCTATAGTATTGATGGTAGGACATATGTATTGTGTTTTATGGAGATGTCTATAGAATTGATTGTAGGTCATATGTATTGTGTTTTATGGAGATGTCTATAGTATTGATAGTAGTTTCATATGTATTGTGTTTTATAAAGACATCTATAGTATTGATGGTAGGTCATATGTATTGTGTTTTATGAAGATGTCTATAGTATTGATGGTAGGTCATATGTATTATGTATTATGAAGATGTCTATAGTATTGATAGTAGGTCATATGTATTGTGTTTTATGAAGATGTCTATAGTATTGATAGTAGGTCAAATGTATTGTGTTTTATGAAGATATCTATAGTATTGATAGTAGGACATATGTATTGTGTTTTATGAAGATATCTATAGTATTGATAGTAGGACATATGTATTGTGTTTTATGAAGATGTCTATAGTATTGATGGTAGGACACATGTATTGTGTTTCATGAAGATGTCTATAGTTTTGAGTCCCCAAGGGTGGCTGGGGTATAGAAATATGGTCACTTGGTCTTCTCACGACCGGCAGTAAAACGCTTGCCGAAGTGGGGCGTCCTTTTTGAAAGAAGATCATATATATTGTGTTTAATGAAGATGTCTATAGTATTGATGGTAGGACATATGTATTGTGTTTTATGGAGATGTCTATAGTATTGATAGTAGTTTCATAAGTATTGTGTTTTATGAAGATGTCTGAGGTATTGATTGTAGGACATATGTATTGTGTTTTATGAAGATGTCTATAGTATTGATGGTAGGACATATGTATTGTGTTTTATGAAGATGTCTATAGTTTTGAGTCCCCAGGGGTGGCTGGGGTATAGAAATATGGTCAATTGGTCTTCTCACGACCGGCAGTAAAACGCTTGCCGAAGTGGGGCGACCTTTTTGAAAGAAGATCATATATATTGTGTTTAATGAAGATGTCTATAGTATTGATCGTAGGTCATATGTATTGTGTTTAATGAAGATGTCTATAGTATTGATAGTAGGTCATATGTATTGTGTTTAATGAAGATGTCTTTAGTTTTGAGTCCCCAAGGGTGGCTGGGGTATAGAAATATGGTCACTTGGTCTTCTCCCGACCGGCAGTAAAACGCTTGCCGAAATGGGGCGTCGTTTTGAAAGTAGGTCATATGTATTCTCTTTAATGAAATTGTCTATAGTATTGATGGTAGGACATATGTATTGTGTTTTATGGAGATGTCTATAGAATTGATTGTAGGTCATATGTATTGTGTTTTATGGAGATGTCTAAAGTATTGATGGTAGGACATATGTATTGTGTTTTATGAAGATGTCTATAGTATTGATAGTAGGACATATGTATTGTGTTTTATGAAGATGTCTATAGTATTGATTGTAGGACATATGTATCGTGTTTTATAAAGAAGTCTATAGTATTGATGGTAGGTCATATGTATTGTGTTTTATGAAGATGTCTATAGTATTGATAGTAGGTCATATGTATTGTGTTTTATAAAGACGTCTATAGTATTGATGGTAGGTCATATGTATTGTGTTTTATGATGATGTCTATAGTATTGATAGTAGGACATATGTATTGTGTTTTATGAAGATGTCTATAGTATTGATGGTAGGACATATGTATTGTGTTTTATGAAGATGTCTATAGTTTTGAGTCCCCAAGGGTGGCTGGGGTATAGAAATATGGTCACTTGGTCTTCTCACGACCGGCAGTAAAACGCTTGCCGAAGTGGGGCGTCCTTTTTGAAAGAAGATCATATATATTGTGTTTAATGAAGATGTCTATAGTATTGATGGTAGGACATATGTATTGTGTTTTATGGAGATGTCTATAGAATTGATTGTAGGTCATATGTATTGTGTTTTATGGAGATGTCTATAGTATTGATAGTAGTTTCATATGTATTGTGTTTTATAAAGACGTCTATAGTATTGATGGTAGGTCATATGTATTTTGTTTTATGAAGATGTCTATAGTATTGATGGTAAGACATATGTATTGAGTTTTATGAAGATGTCTATAATATTGATGGTAGGACATATGTTATGTGTTTTATAAAGACGTCTATAGTATTGATGGTAGGTCATATGTATTGTGTTTTATGAAGATGTCTATAGTATTGATAGTAGGACATATGTATTGTGTTTTATGAAGACGTCTATAGTATTGATAGTAGGACATATGTATTGTGTTTTATGAAGATGTCTATAGTATTGATTGTAGGACATATGTATTGTGTTTTATAAAGAAGTCTATAGTATTGATGGTAGGTCATATGTATTGTGTTTTATGAAGATGTCTATAGTATTGATAGTAGGTCATATGTATTGTGTTTTATAAAGACGTCTATAGTATTGATGGTAGGTCATATGTATTGTGTTTTATGATGATGTCTATAGTATTGATAGTAGGACATATGTATTGTGTTTTATGAAGATGTCTATAGTATTGATGGTAGGACATATGTATTGTGTTTTATGAAGATGTCTATAGTTTTGAGTCCCCAAGGGTGGCTGGGGTATAGAAATATGGTCACTTGGTCTTCTCACGACCGGCAGTAAAACGCTTGCCGAAGTGGGGCGTCCTTTTTGAAAGAAGATCATATATATTGTGTTTAATGAAGATGTCTATAGTATTGATGATAGGACATATGTATTGTGTTTTATGGAGATGTCTATAGAATTGATTGTAGGTCATATGTATTGTGTTTTATGGAGATGTCTATAGTATTGATAGTAGTTTCATATGTATTGTGTTTTATAAAGACGTCTATAGTATTGATGGTAGGTCATATGTATTGTGTTTTATGAAGATGTCTATAGTATTGATGGTAGGTCATATGTATTATGTATTATGAAGATGTCTATAGTATTGATAGTAGGTCATATGTATTGTGTTTTATGAAGATGTCTATAGTATTGATAGTAGGTCAAATGTATTGTGTTTTATGAAGATATCTATAGTATTGATAGTAGGACATATGTATTGTGTTTTATGAAGATATCTACAGTATTGATAGTAGGACATATGTATTGTGTTTTATGAAGATGTCTATAGTATTGATGGTAGGATATATGTATTGTGTTTTATGAAGATGTCTATAGTATTGATAGTAGGTCATATGTATTGTGTTTAATGAAGATGTCTATAGTTTTGAGTCCCCAAGGGTGGCTGGGGTATAGAAATATGGTCACTTGGTCTTCTCCCGACCGGCAGTAAAACGCTTGCCGAAATGGGGCGTCGTTTTGAAAGTAGGTCATATGTATTCTGTTTAATGAAATTGTCTATAGTATTGATGGTAGGACATATGTATTGTGTTTTATGGAGATGTCTATAGAATTGATTGTAGGTCATATGTATTGTGTTTTATGGAGATGTCTAAAGTATTGATGGTAGGACATATGTATTGTGTTTTATGAAGACGTCTATAGTATTGATAGTAGGACATATGTATTGTGTTTTATGAAGATGTCTATAGTATTGATTGTAGGACATATGTTGTGTGTTTTATAAAGAAGTCTATAGTATTGATGGTAGGTCATATGTATTGTGTTTTATGAAGATGTCTATAGTATTGATAGTAGGTCATATGTATTGTGTTTTATAAAGACGTCTATAGTATTGATGGTAGGTCATATGTATTGTGTTTTATGATGATGTCTATAGTATTGATAGTAGGACATATGTATTGTGTTTTATGAAGATGTCTATAGTATTGATGGTAGGACATATGTATTGTGTTTTATGAAGATGTCTATAGTTTTGAGTCCCCAAGGGTGGCTGGGGTATAGAAATATGGTCACTTGGTCTTCTCACGACCGGCAGTAAAACGCTTGCCGAAGTGGGGCGTCCTTTTTGAAAGAAGATCATATATATTGTGTTTAATGAAGATGTCTATAGTATTGATGGTAGGACATATGTATTGTGTTTTATGGAGATGTCTATAGAATTGATTGTAGGTCATATGTATTGTGTTTTATGGAGATGTCTATAGTATTGATAGTAGTTTCATATGTATTGTGTTTTATAAAGACGTCTATAGTATTGATGGTAGGTCATATGTATTTTGTTTTATGAAGATGTCTATAGTATTGATGGTAAGACATATGTATTGTGTTTTATGAAGATGTCTATAATATTGATGGTAGGACATATGTTATGTGTTTTATAAAGACGTCTATAGTATTGATGGTAGGTCATATGTATTGTGTTTTATGAAGATGTCTATAGTATTGATAGTAGGACATATGTATTGTGTTTTATGAAGACGTCTATAGTATTGATAGTAGGACATATGTATTGTGTTTTATGAAGATGTCTATAGTATTGATTGTAGGACATATGTATTGTGTTTTATAAAGAAGTCTATAGTATTGATGGTAGGTCATATGTATTGTGTTTTATGAAGATGTCTATAGTATTGATAGTAGGTCATATGTATTGTGTTTTATAAAGACGTCTATAGTATTGATGGTAGGTCATATGTATTGTGTTTTATGATGATGTCTATAGTATTGATAGTAGGACATATGTATTGTGTTTTATGAAGATGTCAATAGTATTGATGGTAGGACATATGTATTGTGTTTTATGAAGATGTCTATAGTTTTGAGTCCCCAAGGGTGTCTGGGGTATAGAAATATGGTCACTTGGTCTTCTCACGACCGGCAGTAAAACGCTTGCCGAAGTGGGGCGTCCTTTTTGAAAGAAGATCATATATATTGTGTTTAATGAAGATGTCTATAGTATTGATGGTAGGACATATGTATTGTGTTTTATGGAGATGTCTATAGAATTGATTGTAGGTCATATGTATTGTGTTTTATGGAGATGTCTATAGTATTGATAGTAGTTTCATATGTATTATGTATTATGAAGATGTCTATAGTATTAATAGTAGGTCATATGTATTTTGTTTTATGAAGATGTCTATAGTATTGATAGTAGGTCAAATGTATTGTGTTTTATGAAGATATCTATAGTATTGATAGTAGGACATATGTATTGTGTTTTATGAAGATATCTATAGTATTGATAGTAGGACATATGTATTGTGTTTTATGAAGATGTCTATAGTATTGATGGTAGGACAAAGGTATTGTGTTTTATGAAGATGTCTATAGTTTTGAGTCCCCAAGGGTGGCTGGGGTATAGAAATATGGTCACTTGGTCTTCTCACGACCGGCAGTAAAACGCTTGACGAAGTGGGGCGTCCTTTTTGAAAGAAGATCATATATATTGTGTTTAATGAAGATGTCTATAGTATTGATGGTAGGACATATGTATTGTGCTTTATGGAGATGTCTATAGTATTGATAGTAGGTCATATGTATTGTGTTTTATAAAGACGTCTATAGTATTGATGGTAGGTCATATGTATTGTGTTTTATGATGATGTCTATAGTATTGATAGTAGGACATATGTATTGTGTTTTATGAAGATGTCTATAGTATTGATGGTAGGACATATGTATTGTGTTTTATGAAGATGTCTATAGTTTTGAGTCCCCAAGGGTGGCTGGGGTATAGAAATATGGTCACTTGGTCTTCTCACAACCGGCAGTAAAACGCTTGCCGAAGTGGGGCGTCCTTTTTGAAAGAAGATCATATATATTGTGTTTTATAAAGAAGTCCATAGTATTGATGGTAGGTCATATGTATTGTGTTTTATGATGATGTCTATAGTATTGATAGTAGGACATATGTATTGTGTTTTATGAAGATGTCTATAGTATTGATGGTAGGACATATGTATTGTGTTTTATGAAGATGTCTATAGTTTTGAGTCCCCAAGGGTGGCTGGGGTATAGAAATATGGTCACTTGGTCTTCTCACGACCGGCAGTAAAACGCTTGCTGAAGTGGGGCGACCTTTTTGAAAGAAGATCATATATATTGTGTTTAATGAAGATGTCTATAGTATTGATCGTAGGTCATATGTATTGTGTTTAATGAAGATGTCTATAGTATTGATAGTAGGTCATATGTATTGTGTTTAATGAAGATGTCTATAGTTTACAGTCCCCAAGGGTGGCTGGGGTATAGAAATATGGTCACTTGGTCTTCTCCCGACCGGCAGTAAAACGCTTGCCGAAATGGGGCGTCATTTTGAAAGTAGGTCATATGTATTCTGTTTAATGAAATTGTCTATAGTATTGATGGTAGGACATATGTATTGTGTTTTATGGAGATGTCTATAGAATTGATTATAGGTCATATGTATTGTGTTTTATGGAGATGTCTAAAGTATTGATGGTAGGACATATGTATTGTGTTTTATGAAGACGTCTATAGTATTGATAGTAGGACATATGTATTGTGTTTTATGAAGATGTCTATAGTGTTGATTGTAGGACATATGTATTGTGTTTTATAAAGAAGTCTATAGTATTGATGGTAGGTCATATGTATTGTGTTTTATGAAGATGTCTATAGTATTGATAGTAGGTCATATGTATTGTGTTTTATAAAGACGTCTATAGTATTGATGGTAGGTCATATGTATTGTGTTTTATGATGATGTCTATAGTATTGATAGTAGGACATATGTATTGTGTTTTATGAAGATGTCTATAGTATTGATGGTAGGACATATGTATTGTGTTTTATGAAGATGTCTATAGTTTTGAGTCCCCAAGGGTGGCTGGGGTATAGAAATATGGTCACTTGGTCTTCTCACGACCGGCAGTAAAACGCTTGCCGAAGTGGGGCGTCCTTTTTGAAAGAAGATCATATATATTGTGTTTAATGAAGATGTCTATAGTATTGATGGTAGGACATATGTATTGTGTTTTATGGAGATGTCTATAGAATTGATTGTAGGTCATATGTATTGTGTTTTATGGAGATGTCTATAGTATTGATAGTAGTTTCATTTGTATTGTGTTTTATAAAGACGTCTATAGTATTGATGGTAGGTCATATGTATTGTGTTTTATGAAGATGTCTATAGTATTGATGGTAGGTCATATGTATTATGTATTATGAAGATGTCTAAAGTATTGATAGTAGGTCATATGTATTGTGTTTTATGAAGATGTCTATAGTATTGATAGTAGGTCAAATGTATTGTGTTTTATGAAGATATCTATAGTATTGATAGTAGGACATATGTATTGTGTTTTATGAAGATATCTATAGTATTGATAGTAGGACATATGTATTGTGTTTTATGAAGATGTCTATAGTATTGATGGTAGGACATATGTATTGTGTTTTATGAAGATGTCTATAGTATTGATAGTAGGTCATATGTATTGTGTTTAATGAAGATGTCTATAGTTTACAGTCCCCAAGGGTGGCTGGGGTATAGAAATATGGTCACTTGGTCTTCTCCCGACCGGCAGTAAAACGCTTGCCGAAATGGGGCGTCGTTTTGAAAGTAGGTCATATGTATTCTGTTTAATGAAATTGTCTATAGTATTGATGGTAGGACATATGTATTGTGTTTTATGGAGATGTCTATAGAATTGATTGTAGGTCATATGTATTGTGTTTTATGGAGATGTCTAAAGTATTGATGGTAGGACATATGTATTGTGTTTTATGAAGATGTCTATAGTATTGATAGTAGGTCATATGTATTGTGTTTTATAAAGACGTCTATAGTATTGATGGTAGGTCATATGTATTGTGTTTTATGATGATGTCTATAGTATTGATAGTAGGACATATGTATTGTGTTTTATGAAGATGTCTATAGTATTGATGGTAGGACATATGTATTGTGTTTTATGAAGATGTCTATAGTTTTGAGTCCCCAAGGGTGGCTGGGGTATAGAAATATGGTCACTTGGTCTTCTCACGACCGGCAGTAAAACGCTTGCCGAAGTGGGGCGTCCTTTTTGAAAGAAGATCATATATATTGTGTTTAATGAAGATGTCTATAGTATTGATGGTAGGACATATGTATTGTGTTTTATGGAGATGTCTATAGAATTGATTGTAGGTCATATGTATTGTGTTTTATGGAGATGTCTATAGTATTGATAGTAGTTTCATATGTATTGTGTTTTATAAAGACGTCTATAGTATTGATGGTAGGTCATATGTATTTTGTTTTATGAAGATGTATATAGTATTGATGGTAAGACATATGTATTGTGTTTTATGGAGATGTCTATAGTATTGATGGTAGGTCATATGTATTGTGTTTTATGAAGATGTCTATAGTATTGATAGTAGGACATATGTATTGTGTTTTATGAAGACGTCTATAGTATTGATAGAAGAACATATGTATTGTGTTTTATGAAGATGTCTATAGTATTGATTGTAGGACATATGTATTGTGTTTTATAAAGAAGTCTATAGTATTGATGGTAGGTCATATGTATTGTGTTTTATGAAGATGTCTATAGTATTGATAGTAGGTCATATGTATTGTGTTTTATAAAGACTTCTATAGTATTGATGGTAGGTCATATGTATTGTGTTTTATGATGATGTCTATAGTATTGATAGTAGGACATATGTATTGTGTTTTATAAACACGTCTATAGTATTGATGGTAGGTCATATGTATTGTGTTTTATGATGATGTCTATAGTATTGATAGTAGGACATATGTATTGTGTTTTATGAAGATGTCTATAGTATTGATGGTAGGACATATGTATTGTGTTTTATGAAGATGTCTATAGTTTTGAGTCCCCAAGGGTGGCTGGGGTATAGAAATATGGTCACTTGGTCTTCTCACGACCGGCAGTAAAACGCTTGCCGAAGTGGGGCGTCCTTTTTGAAAGAAGATCATATATATTGTGTTTAATGAAGATGTCTATAGTATTGATGGTAGGACATATGTATTGTGTTTTATGGAGATGTCTATAGAATTGATTGTAGGTCATATGTATTGTGTTTTATGGAGATGTCTATAGTATTGATAGTAGTTTCATATGTATTGTGTTTTATAAAGACGTCTATAGTATTGATGGTAGGTCATATGTATTGTGTTTTATGAAGATGTATATAGTATTGATGGTAGGTCATATGTATTATGTATTATGAAGATGTCTATAGTATTGATAGTAGGTCATATGTTTTGTGTTTTATGAAGATGTCTATAGTATTGAAAGTAGGTCAAATGTATTGTGTTTTATGAAGATATCTATAGTATTGATAGTAGGACATATGTATTGTGTTTTATGAAGATGTCTATAGTTTTGAGTCCCCAAGGGTGGCTGGGGTATAGAAATATGGTCACTTGGTCTTCTCACGACCGGCAGTAAAACGCTTGCCGAAGTGGGGCCTTCTTTTTGAAAGAAGATCATATATATTGTGTTTAATGAAGATGTCTATAGTATTGATGGTAGGACATATGTATTGTGTTTTATGGAGATGTCTATAGAATTGATTGTAGGTCATATGTATTGTGTTTTATGGAGATGTCTATAGTATTGATAGTAGTTTCATAAGTATTGTGTTTTATGAAGATGTCTGAGGTATTGATTGTAGGACATATGTATTGTGTTTTATGAAGATGTCTATAGTATTGATGGTAGGACATATGTATTGTGTTTTATGAAGATGTCTATAGTTTTGAGTCCCCAAGGGTGGCTGGGGTATAGAAATATGGTCACTTGGTCTTCTCACGAACGGCAGTAAAACGCTTGCCGAAGTGGGGCGACCTTTTTGAAAGAAGATCATATATATTGTGTTTAATGAAGATGTCTATAGTATTGATCGTAGGTCATATGTATTGTGTTTAATGAAGATGTCTATAGTATTGATAGTAGGTCATATGTATTGTGTTTAATGAAGATGTCTATAGTTTTGAGTCCCCAAGGGTGGCTGGGGTATAGAAATATGGTCACTTGGTCTTCTCCCGACCGGCAGTAAAACGCTTGCCGAAATGGGGCGTCGTTTTGAAAGTAGGTCATATGTATTCTGTTTAATGAAATTGTCTATAGTATTGATGGTAGGACATATGTATTGTGTTTTATGGAGATGTCTATAGAATTGATTGTAGGTCATATGTATTGTGTTTTATGGAGATGTCTAAAGTATTGATGGTAGGACATATGTATTGTGTTTTATGAAGACGTCTATAGTATTGATAGTAGGACATATGTATTGTGTTTTATGAAGATGTCTATAGTATTGATTGTAGGACATATGTCTTGTGTTTTATAAAGAAGTCTATAGTATTGATGGTAGGTCATATGTATTGTGTTTTATGAAGATGTCTATAGTATTGATAGTAGGTCATATGTATTGTGTTTTATAAAGACGTCTATAGTATTGATGGTAGGTCATATGTATTGTGTTTTATGATGATGTCTATAGTATTGATAGTAGGACATATGTATTGTGTTTTATGAAGATGTCTATAGTATTGATGGTAGGACATATGTATTGTGTTTTATGAAGATGTCTATAGTTTTGAGTCCCCAAGGGTTGCTGGGGTATAGAAATATGGTCACTTGGTCTTCTCCCGACTGGCAGTAAAATGCTTGCCGAAATGGGGTGTCGTTTTGAAAGTAGGACATATGTATTGTGTTTTATGGAGATGTCTATAGAATTGATTGTAGGTCATATGTATTGTGTTTTATGGAGATGTCTATAGTATTGATAGTAGTTTCATATGTATTGTGTTTTATAAAGATGTCTATAGTATTGATGGTAGGTCATATGTATTTTATTTTATGAAGATGTCTATAGTATTGATGGTAGGTCATATGTATTATGTATTATGAAGATGTCTATAGTATTGATAGTAGGTCATATGTATTGTGTTTTATGAAGATGTCTATAGTATTGATAGTAGGTCAAATGTATTGTGTTTTATGAAGATATCTATAGTATTGATAGTAGGACATATGTATTGTGTTTTATGGAGATGTCTATAGAATTGATTGTAGGTCATATGTATTGTGTTTTATGGAGATGTCTATAGTATTGATAGTAGTTTCATATGTATTGTGTTTTATAAAGACTTCTATAGTATTGATGATAGGTCATATGTATTTTGTTTTATGAAGATGTCTATAGTATTGATGGTAGGTCATATGTATTATGTATTATGAAGATGTCTATAGTATTGATAGTAGGTCATATGTATTGTGTTTTATGAAGATGTCTATAGTATTGATGGTACGACATATGTATTGTGTTTTATGAAGATGTCTATAGTTTTGAGTCCCCAAGGGTGGCTGGGGTATAGAAATATGGTCACTTGGTCTTCTCACGACCGGCAGTAAAACGCTTGCCGAAGTGGGGCGTCCTTTTTGAAAGAAGATCATATATATTGTGTTTAATGAAGATGTCTATAGTATTGATGGTAGGACATATGTATTGTGTTTTATGGAGATGTCTATAGAATTGATTGTAGGTCATATGTATTGTGTTTTATGGAGATGTCTATAGTATTGATAGTAGTTTCATAAGTATTGTGTTTTATGAAGATGTCTAAGGTGTTGATTGTAGGACATATGTATTGTGTTTTATGAAGATGTCTATAGTATTGATGGTAGGACATATGTATTGTGTTTTATGAAGATGTCTATAGTTTTGAGTCCCCAAGGGTGGCTGGGGTATAGAAATATGGTCACTTGGTCTTCTCACGACGGGCAGTAAAACGCTTGCCGAAGTGGGGCGTCCTTTTTGAAAGAAGATCATATATATTGTGTTTAATGAAGATGTCTATAGAATTGATTGTAGGTCATATGTATTGTGTTTTATGGAGATGTCTATAGTATTGATAGTAGTTTCATATGTATTGTGTTTTATAAAGACATCTATAGTATTGATGGTAGGTCATATGTATTGTGTTTTATGAAGATGTCTATAGTATTGATGGTAGGTCATATGTATTATGTATTATGAAGATGTCTATAGTATTGATAGTAGGTCATATGTATTGTGTTTTATGAAGATGTCTATAGTATTGATAGTAGGACATATGTATTGTGTTTTATGAAGATGTCTATAGTATTGATGGTAGGACATATGTATTGTGTTTTATGAAGGTGTCTATAGTTTTGAGTCCCCAAGGGTGGCTGGGGTATAGAAATATGGTCACTTGGTCTTCTCACGACCGGCAGTAAAACGCTTGCCGAAGTGGGGAGTCCTTTTTGAAAGAAGATCATATATATTGTGTTTAATGAAGATGTCTATAGTATTGATGGTAGGACATATGTATTGTGTTTTATGGAGATGTCTATAGAATTGATTGTAGGTCATATGTATTGTGTTTTATGGAGATGTCTATAGTATTGATAGTAGTTTCATAAGTATTGTGTTTTATGAAGATGTCTAAGGTATTGATTGTAGGACATATGTATTGTGTATTATGAAGATGTCTATAGTATTGATGGTAGGACATATGTATTGTGTTTTATAAAGACGTCTATAGTATTGATAGTAGGTCATAGGTATTGTGTTTTATAAAGATGTCTATAGTATTGATAGTAGGTCATATGTATAGTGTTTTATGAAGATGTCTATAGTATTGATAGTAGGTCAAATGTATTGTGTTTTATGAAGATTTCTAAAGTATTGATGGTAGGAAAAGATGTCTATAGTATTGATAGTAGGTCATATGTATAGTGTTTTATGAAGATGTCTATAGTATTGATAGTAGGTCAAATGTATTGTGTTTTATGAAGATTTCTATAGTATTGATGGTAGGACATATGTATTGTGTTTTATAAAGACCTCTATAGTATTGATGGTAGGTCATATGTATTGTGTTCTATGAAGATGTCTATAGTATAAATGGTAGCTACATATGTATTGTGTTTTATGAAGATGTCTATAGTATTGATGGTAGGACATATGTATCGTGTTTAATGAAGATGTTTATAGTATTGATGGTAGGTCATATGTATTGTGTTTAATGAAGATGTCTATAGTATTGATAGAAGGTCATATGTATTGTGTTTAATGAAGATGTCTATAGTTTTGAGTCCCCAAGGGTGGCTGGGGTATAGAAATATGGTCACTTGGTCTTCTCCCGACCGGCAGTAAAACGCTTGCCGAAATGGGGCGTCGTTTTGAAAGTAGGTCATATGTATTCTGTTTAATGAAATTGTCTATAGTATTGATGGTAGGACATATGTATTGTGTTTTATGGAGATGTCTATAGAATTGATTGTAGGTCATATGTATTGTGTTTTATGGAGATGTCTAAAGTATTGATGGTAGGACATATGTATTGTGTTTTATGAAGATGTCTATAGTATTGATAGTAGGTCATATGTATTGTGTTTTATAAAGACGTCTATAGTATTGATGGTAGGTCATATGTATTGTGTTTTATGATGATGTCTAAAGTATTGATAGTAGGTCATATGTATTGTGTTTAATGAAGATGTCTATAGTATTGATGGTAGGACATATGTATTGTTTTTTATAAAGACGTCTATAGTATTGATTGTAGGACATATTTATTGTGTTTTATGAAGATGTCTATAGAATTGATTGTAGGTCATATGTATTGTGTTTTATGGAGATGTCCATAGTATTGATTGTAGGTCATATGTATTGTGTTTTATGAAGATGTCTATAGAATTGATTGTAGGTCATATGTATTGTGTTTTATGGAGATGTCTATAGTATTGATAGTAGTTTCATATGTATTGTGTTTTATAAAGACGTCTATAGTATTGATGGTAGGTCATATGTATTGTGTTTTATAAAGACGTCTATAGTATTGATGGTAAGTCATATGTATTGTGTTTTATGAAGATGTCTATAGTATTGATGGTAGGTCATATGTATTGTGTTTTATGAAGATTTCTATAGTATTGATGGTAGGACATATGTATTGTGTTTTATGAAGATGTCTATAGTATTGATAGTAGGACATATGTATTGTGTTTTATGAAGATGTCTATAGTATTGATGGTAGGTCATATGTATTGTGTTTTATGAAGATGTCTATAGTATTGATAGTAGGTCATATGTATTGTGTTTTATAAAGACGTCTATAGTATTGATGGTAGGTCATATGTATTGTGTTTTATGATGATGTCTATAGTATTAATAGTAGGACATATGTATTGTGTTTTATGAAGATGTCTATAGTATTGATGGTAGGACATATGTATTGTGTTTTATGAAGATGTCTATAGTTTTGAGTCCCCAAGGGTTGCTGGGGTATAGAAATATGGTCACTTGGTCTTCTCCCGACTGGCAGTAAAATGCTTGCCGAAATGGGGCGTCGTTTTGAAAGTAGGACATATGTATTGTGTTTTATGGAGATGTCTATAGAATTGATTGTAGGTCATATGTATTGTGTTTTATGGAGATGTCTATAGTATTGATAGTAGTTTCATATGTATTGTGTTTTATAAAGATGTCTATAGTATTGATGGTAGGTCATATGTATTTTATTTTATGAAGATGTCTATAGTATTGATGGTAGGTCATATGTATTATGTATTATGAAGATGTCTATAGTATTGGTAGTAGGTCATATGTATTGTGTTTTATGAAGATGTCTATAGTATTGATAGTAGGTCAAATGTATTGTGTTTTATGAAGATATCTATAGTATTGATAGTAGGACATATGTATTGTGTTTTATGGAGATGTCTATAGAATTGATTGTAGGTCATATGTATTGTGTTTTATGGAGATGTCTATAGTATTGATAGTAGTTTCATATGTATTGTGTTTTATAAAGACTTCTATAGTATTGATGATAGGTCATATGTATTTTGTTTTATGAAGATGTCTATAGTATTGATGGTAGGTCATATGTATTATGTATTATGAAGATGTCTATAGTATTGATAGTAGGTCATATGTATTGTGTTTTATGAAGATGTCTATAGTATTGATGGTACGACATATGTATTGTGTTTTATGAAGATGTCTATAGTTTTGAGTCCCCAAGGGTGGCTGGGGTATAGAAATATGGTCACTTGGTCTTCTCACGACCGGCAGTAAAACGCTTGCCGAAGTGGGGCGTCCTTTTTGAAAGAAGATCATATATATTGTGTTTAATGAAGATGTCTATAGTATTGATGGTAGGACATATGTATTGTGTTTTATGGAGATGTCTATAGAATTGATTGTAGGTCATATGTATTGTGTTTTATGGAGATGTCTATAGTATTGATAGTAGTTTCATAAGTATTGTGTTTTATGAAGATGTCTAAGGTGTTGATTGTAGGACATATGTATTGTGTTTTATGAAGATGTCTATAGTATTGATGGTAGGACATATGTATTGTGTTTTATGAAGATGTCTATAGTTTTGAGTCCCCAAGGGTGGCTGGGGTATAGAAATATGGTCACTTGGTCTTCTTACGACGGGCAGTAAAACGCTTGCCGAAGTGGGGCGTCCTTTTTGAAAGAAGATCATATATATTGTGTTTAATGAAGATGTCTATAGAATTGATTGTAGGTCATATGTATTGTGTTTTATGGAGATGTCTATAGTATTGATAGTAGTTTCATATGTATTGTGTTTTATAAAGACATCTATAGTATTGATGGTAGGTCATATGTATTGTGTTTTATGAAGATGTCTATAGTATTGATGGTAGGTCATATGTATTATGTATTATGAAGATGTCTATAGTATTGATAGTAGGTCATATGTATTGTGTTTTATGAAGATGTCTATAGTATTGATAGTAGGACATATGTATTGTGTTTTATGAAGATGTCTATAGTATTGATGGTAGGACATATGTATTGTGTTTTATGAAGGTGTCTATAGTTTTGAGTCCCCAAGGGTGGCTGGGGTATAGAAATATGGTCACTTGGTCTTCTCACGACCGGCAGTAAAACGCTTGCCGAAGTGGGGAGTCCTTTTTGAAAGAAGATCATATATATTGTGTTTAATGAAGATGTCTATAGTATTGATGGTAGGACATATGTATTGTGTTTTATGGAGATGTCTATAGAATTGATTGTAGGTCATATGTATTGTGTTTTATGGAGATGTCTATAGTATTGATAGTAGTTTCATAAGTATTGTGTTTTATGAAGATGTCTAAGGTATTGATTGTAGGACATATGTATTGTGTATTATGAAGATGTCTATAGTATTGATGGTAGGACATATGTATTGTGTTTTATAAAGACGTCTATAGTATTGATAGTAGGTCATAGGTATTGTGTTTTATAAAGATGTCTATAGTATTGATAGTAGGTCATATGTATAGTGTTTTATGAAGATGTCTATAGTATTGATAGTAGGTCAAATGTATTGTGTTTTATGAAGATTTCTAAAGTATTGATGGTAGGAAAAGATGTCTATAGTATTGATAGTAGGTCATATGTATAGTGTTTTATGAAGATGTCTATAGTATTGATAGTAGGTCAAATGTATTGTGTTTTATGAAGATTTCTATAGTATTGATGGTAGGACATATGTATTGTGTTTTATAAAGACCTCTATAGTATTGATGGTAGGTCATATGTATTGTGTTCTATGAAGATGTCTATAGTATAAATGGTAGCTACATATGTATTGTGTTTTATGAAGATGTCTATAGTATTGATGGTAGGACATATGTATCGTGTTTAATGAAGATGTTTATAGTATTGATGGTAGGTCATATGTATTGTGTTTAATGAAGATGTCTATAGTATTGATAGAAGGTCATATGTATTGTGTTTAATGAAGATGTCTATAGTTTTGAGTCCCCAAGGGTGGCTGGGGTATAGAAATATGGTCACTTGGTCTTCTCCCGACCGGCAGTAAAACGCTTGCCGAAATGGGGCGTCGTTTTGAAAGTAGGTCATATGTATTCTGTTTAATGAAATTGTCTATAGTATTGATGGTAGGACATATGTATTGTGTTTTATGGAGATGTCTATAGAATTGATTGTAGGTCATATGTATTGTGTTTTATGGAGATGTCTAAAGTATTGATGGTAGGACATATGTATTGTGTTTTATGAAGATGTCTATAGTATTGATAGTAGGTCATATGTATTGTGTTTTATAAAGACGTCTATAGTATTGATGGTAGGTCATATGTATTGTGTTTTATGATGATGTCTAAAGTATTGATAGTAGGTCATATGTATTGTGTTTAATGAAGATGTCTATAGTATTGATGGTAGGACATATGTATTGTTTTTTATAAAGACGTCTATAGTATTGATTGTAGGACATATTTATTGTGTTTTATGAAGATGTCTATAGAATTGATTGTAGGTCATATGTATTGTGTTTTATGGAGATGTCCATAGTATTGATTGTAGGGCATATGTATTGTGTTTTATGAAGATGTCTATAGAATTGATTGTAGGTCATATGTATTGTGTTTTATGGAGATGTCTATAGTATTGATAGTAGTTTCATATGTATTGTGTTTTATAAAGACGTCTATAGTATTGATGGTAGGTCATATGTATTGTGTTTTATAAAGACGTCTATAGTATTGATGGTAAGTCATATGTATTGTGTTTTATGAAGATGTCTATAGTATTGATGGTAGGTCATATGTATTGTGTTTTATGAAGATTTCTATAGTATTGATGGTAGGACATATGTATTGTGTTTTATGAAGATGTCTATAGTATTGATAGTAGGACATATGTATTGTGTTTTATGAAGATGTCTATAGTATTGATGGTAGGTCATATGTATTGTGTTTTATGAAGATGTCTATAGTTTTGAGTCCCCAAAGGTGGCTGGGGTATAGAAATAAGGTCACTTGGTCTTCTCACGACCCGCAGTAAAACGCTTGCCGAAGTGGGGCGTCCTTTTTGAAAGAAGATCATATATATTGTGTTTAATGAAGATGTCTATAGTATTGATGGTAGGACATATGTATTGTGTTTTATGAAGATGTCTAAGGTATTGATTGTAGGACATATGTATTGTGTTTTATGAAGATGTCTATAGTATTGATGGTAGGACATATGTATTGTGTTTTATAAAGATGTCTATAGTATTGATAGTAGGTCATATGTATAGTGTTTTATGAAGATGTCTATAGTATTAATAGTAGGTCAAATGTATTGTGTTTGATGAAGATTTCTAAAGTATTGATGGTAGGAAAAGATGTCTATAGTATTGATAGTAGGTCATATGTATAGTGTTTTATGAAGATGTCTATAGTATTGATTGTAGGTCAAATGTATTGTGTTTTATGAAGATTTCTAAAGTATTCATGGTAGGACATATGTATTGTGTTTTATGAAGATGTCTATAGTATTGATGGTAAGACATATGTATTGTGTTTTATGAAGATGTCTATAGTATTGATGGTAGAACATATGTATTGTGTTTTATAAAGACCTCTATAGTATTGATGGTAGGTCATATGTATCGTGTTTAATGAAGATGTTTATAGTATTGATGGTAGGTCATATGTATTGTGTTTTATGATGATGTCTATAGTATTGATAGTAGGACATATGTATTGTGTTCTATAAAGATGTCTATAGTATTGATGGTAGGACACATTTATCGTGTTTTATGAAGATGTCTATAGTTTTGAGTCCCCAAGGGTGGCTGGGGTATAGAAATATGGTCACTTGGTCTTCTCACGACCGGCAGTAAAACGCTTGCCGAAGTGGGGCGTCCTTTTTGAAAGAAGATCATATATATTTTGTTTAATGAAGATGTCTATAGTATTGATGGTAGGACATATGTATTGTGTTTTATGGTGATGTCCATAGAATTGATTGAAGGTCATATGTATTGTGTTTTAAGGAGATGTCTACAGTATTGATAGTAGTTCATAAGTATTGTGATTTATGAAGATGTCTAAAGTATTGATGGTAGGACATATGTATTGTGTTTTATGAAGATGTCTATAGTATTGATGGTAGGACATATGTATTGTGTTTTATAAAGACATCTATTGTATTGATGATAGGTCATATGTATTGTGTTTTATGAAGATTTCTATAGTATTGATGGTAGGACATATGTATTATGTTTTATAAAGACGTCTATAGTATTGATGGTAGGTCATATGTATTGTGTTTTATGAAGATGTCTATAGTATTGATGGTAGGACATATGTATTGTGTTTTATAAAGACATCTATAGTATTGATGGTAGGTCATATGTATTGTGTTTTATGAAGATGTCTATAGTATTGATAGTAGGTCATATGTATTGTGTTTTATAAAGACGTCTATAGTATTGATGGTAGGTCATGTGTAATTGTTTTATGAAGATGTCTATAATATTGATAGTAGGTCATATGTATTGTACGCCACATCCGGTTGCATACGAAAGTAGGCCTTAAAAAATATTCCCTTGAATTTGACAGTTTTAGAAAATTAACCCTGCATTTCAATGCACTTAAATTTTTCTGTATCGTAAATAGGTATGTTGGATGTCTGAATGCATCATTCTTTTTTTATTTGGTCGTCTTATAAAATATTCTGGAACGTTAAGGTTACATAGTTACCAAAGCAAGTAACCAGTAAATACAAGTGTAAAAATTGGGTTGTTTACTTCTGGTGATGATTATTTTCTTATATGCAAAGAAATGTAGTGTGAATTTTTCACTGTATCACTGGAAAGGATTAAACTTTACACATGCAAAGTATTTCTTTGGTTGAAATAAAGGTAAATACTGTACAATTTTTTTTAAAAGTGTCAATTTAACAAAGACTAATAGGGAAAAATCAATGGTGGTATTACACCTATTTAGGGAAACCATATGTGCACTCGTGACCTTTTTGTACTTTCATTTTTAAAAGTTATAAATAAACCAGTTCATACATTGTAAACATGGACAATTCGGAATGGATTTAGACACAGAAAGCAGGTTTGAGGTAAAATTGCCTTGAAATGGGGGTTTACCGATGTTTTCTAAGTCAAATGTTTGGACAGACAAAGCTGTATTTAGTTTACTGTGTTAAATTTTAAATTACCCTTACAGTTTTGTTTATACAACATGTGAATTTTTTATTTCAGTGTTAACCATGTTCTGGAGAGCATTCTGTTGAAAAATCTTATATGTGAATTGTTCTGCAGATGACACTTCAGCACTAAAGTAAGTATCAACTATCATCATGTTTTTTGTTGTTTTTTTTGGCCGCAAAAGTTTACAATTTGCCATTGTGCCGTCTACATTTTGCACAGACAATAAATCATCTAAACAGTTATTTGCCCTGGATTTATACACATCAGATACCAGTCTCACATACTTAAACTTTATAATTCTTACCAATTATTTTTTGTACCAGCATTCCAAGGGACATAACCCTTTTTAAAACATTTTGAGGTATTTTTTTATTACTCTTTTTCCCCATTTTTTAATGTAAAATACAAGAAAGTTGACTCTTTGTATAAATCTATTAGAAATATACTGTTACGAGTTAATAAAAAGACCTTGATACCAGTAACAATAAATGATTGACTGAAAGGGAACCGTTATTTGTCACACTAGGCTAACAGACCAAAAACTCGAGTTACACATAAGGGCTTATAGAAACTTCCGTGTAGGCTGTTAACATTTATAGAGACAGTTCTTTCAGCTAAAACACTTTAATTATTGATTTAACATTATATTTATTTAATTTTTGTGGGTAAATAATCACATTTGTTTTATTTTTTAGACAAAAGATATCAAGTTTTGATGAAAAAGGAAGGAAGGAGGAAAAATGGACCAAAACAGACCAAAACAGACCTTCAAATGAACTCTAAAAGGTGCAATAAAATTGTTTATCATCTTAAAGTTGTCTTTTGTATTCTATTTAATTGTTTGAATTCATAGATCATGAGTTTATGATCAGATAGTAGTCAACACTGCATTTTATAATGATACACTGAAATGAGGATTTTTCAAAGAAATTAGACTGAAATTGCCGTAGGATATGGCCTTACATTATAGTGATTTTCTCTGAAACTATAGCTCTGACTGAGACAAAACTTGACAGTTATATATGCTTGAAATAACTTGCAATTGGAGGGAAAAAAATTACATTAAGTTTATTTGATATTTAGGTGTTCTTTAGGTGTAATACCACCAAATCATGGTACGCCACATCCGGTTGCATACAAAAGTAGGCCTAAAAAAATATTCCCTTGAATTTGACAGTTGTAGAAAATTAACCCTGCATTTCAATGCACTTAAATTTTTCTGAGTCGTAAATATGTATGTTGGATGTCTGAATGCATCATTCTTTTTTTATTTGGTCGTCTTATAAAATATTCTGGAATGTTAAGGTTACATAGTTACCAAAGCAAGTAACCAGTAAATACAAGTGTAAAAATTGGGTTGTTTACTTCCGGTGATGATTATTTTCTTATATGCAATGAAATGTAGTGTGAATTTTTCACTGTATCACTGGAAAGGATTAAACTTTACACATGCAAATTTTTGGTTGAAATAAAGGTAAATACTGTACAATTTTTTTAAAAGTGTCAATTTAACATGGACTAGTAGGGAAAAATCAATGGTGTTATTACACCTAAAATAAAGAGGACAAATCAGATACTCTACGGGATTGAAGGACATTTACTAGGTTTGGATTGTCCTAACCAATCAATAAACTTTGAATATTCAGGTCTCGTAATATCTTCCAATCAGGTAGCAAGAAAAATTCTTGCATTAACTGTCCATCATTCAATTCTTAATCTCGACTCCTAGGAGTCGAAAATTAAAATCTCCCCCTAAGCTGTCAAGGCTAAGAGGGATTCTCACTCTTTGGGGGTTTATGATGTTGGAAAGTATGTTGTATTTTTTAGTGTTGTTGGGATGTTGTCACACTGATGTTTTCTCTGCATCTTCTTTTACCTTAAAATGTTTATATCCATTTCTATATATTATGTACAAATGTATACCATCAGTGTTTTCTTTTTTACTATTTTGAATGACACAGCATTTTATTTTTCAGGTTAGCATTACAGCTTGTCCTTACAGATTGATGTTGGAAATGTCTATTAGAGTTGACTTTTAAAGGTAAAAAAGAACTGTTTTATAGAGTTATAAAATTTTAATTTTTCAATTCATGTGATTTTTATAATAATCTTTTTACAATTTAATATTTTCTGGATTGACCTGTCAAGGGAAAAAAATACTGTTTTCAAAAGTTTCTCTGCTTTAATTGTTATTCACAGTTTGATTTTTTTACCTATTTCAGTTTCTTCAAATATGACAGAAAATTGAAAAGTGTATTTCTTTTTCAGATAACAATTACTGTGGCTGAAGGATATAATTATGTGATCAATTATTCCTTAGAGATTATGTGAATGTTCTTAACATGTTGACAGCTCTCTTCACAAGACATCAGATTTAACATCCTCATTCTGACACTGGACATGGCTGCCAATTTCTACATCCTGCACTACCAAACAGAGGCCTTGTGCATTTGCAAGGGTTTTACTGCCAGTCTGTAGAAGACCAGGAGTGACCATATTTCCCTTTGGGGTCTTTCTAACTCTATGGAACAGTTTCCAATTTGAACGGTTCATACAAATCTTGCATAAACAAGAGAAAGAATGTAGTTGATAAATTCAAAAATAATAAATGTAAAGATTCTCCATTTTCAACAAAAGTGGAAGTTTTAATTAAGGTTAGTGTATAATGTGTTTTGAATTTTCACTTAACTTTCTTTTCCTCTCTACCATTAAATGCTATGGATTTTTTTTTAACTTGTGGCTCAACAGATAAAATGGTTCTTATTAAGTTAACATTTACATTTGTTAAGAATGGAGAATCTTAAAATAACAAAAATATTGTAAATATTTTTAGTATTGCAATGGTTTTATTTGGAAATCAAAAATATTATTGTCAAAATTGGTATAATGATACATTCAAGAGATTACAGGTATCAATATTTTTAAAGTAATCCTTATTTACTACCAGTCACAGCCATTTCTTGACTAAATATCAAACCTATTGCTACAGGTATACTTGACTCAGTTGTAATGGATCATAAGTCTGACAGGGTCAAGGGGAGGTAATGCACCTGTTTAATGCCTCATACTAGAAGTTTCTTAAGTGCTCAGTTTACCAATATAACTTAGACATTCTCTTCTGTAATTTGAGCCATACTAGAACATTGGAACTGTTGAACAAAGCATCCATTAAACTTTTCATGCATTGAGTTATGCTAAGCATCTTTGGCTGAATTTTTGACAAGTCCAAAAAATAGGAGAATATTGATGAAACAATGTCCTGACTTTCAGGGAATGTAAAATAATATAGTTTCTGTAAAACAATAATTTGTGTCATACATTACATTAAGTACACATATATATATATATATATATATATATGTGTACTTAATGTAATGTTAAATGTTGTATAATAATTATTGAATTATAGACCACCTTAACTTATAATTGTCCATATTTTGAGTTACAGTCGATAGACTTTTCTATAATTTTGATATAATTTGTCCCATAAGTAGTGCACTACACCTTAAAAAACTGTCAAAACAAGAATATTTTTTTTGTATTTGTGTTTATTGTCTAAAAGAAATGCACTTTGAAATAACTGTTTTGGGGTCTAAGAGTTCAGTAAATGTAGATTCTGCAAATTCCCTGATCAGTAAATGTAGATTCTGCAATTTCCCTGATAAGGAGCTAATTGTACATAAAAGTTGAATTAGTTGAATTCCATTTTAAAGAGTTCACTTAGTCAGTAAAAAAATCACTTTACAAAAATTGATGTATCTGTTTCCTTTCATATGAAACCTTTTTTTCTTCTTCTGTAGGATAGTTTTTTGGTTCAAATATATGCCTGTTGAGAATAATATTACATGCAAGTTTTCTAATTAAAAATGATGATACTGTTGTCCAAAAAGGTCCAATGTAAGGGTCTTGTTGCGCTCAGGCTTTTTGTATCATGTCAATTTAGCATAGAAATTTCTCTTTCCCATAGCTTCTATAAGCAATTTTATATGTAAATATGTGTTACAGCCTAAATTTACCCCAAATTATTTTTAGTCTTGCATGGCCTAGGACCATGTTATTACTGTGTGATGTTCTATTTTTAACTTTTCATTCCAGTTAAAGCACATTGAAATACAAGAAAGAATTATTTATAGCAAAATGGCTTCACAAATTTTTATTCTGTTGAAAAAAAATCACAATTTGTTATAAGCAACCCCCACCCCAAATTTTATAATTACTTTAGTTGCTGTTTTCCAGATTCCCTACAACATTATATATTTCACTTTTACAACACATTATTGTCATATTCTCTCCTCACTTTTTTGAAGCCAAAACTAAACAGAGTATTTAATTGCTATATTGTTGACCATCAGAACTATCTTTTTATTATCCTTACAAAAATACAATGCTTTTTAATTAAAGATGGCGTAAATTTGTTCTTTTATTGACAATTCCCCAGTGACTTGAATTCACGTAAACTACTTTTAACAAATGCAAACACAAATTTATGATTTTTTTGCATCTTGTTTACATGTTTGTACTAGAATTATAGTATGCAGCTTTAGATATACTGGAAACTTTTTAATTGAGAACAATTTTCACAAATTAAAAGCGAATTGTTTTACACCATGTACACTTAGGCATTTTATAGCAGACTATAGTATAGGCTTTGCTCATTGTTAAAGGCTAAACATTGACCTAAAGTTGTTAATTTCTGTGTTATTTGGTTTCTTGTGGAGAGATGTCTCAAAATCAAACCACATAGTCTTTTTATATAATATATTAAGTGAAAATACTTCTGGATCTTGAAGATGCCTAAACATAAACTCCATTAAAAAAATATCCACAAAAAGTTTGATCTTTTAAAAGCATAATTATGCCATGTGAATAAATTTATCAGTTTTCAATAGTAAACCTGACAACATGTCATCCTTATATGTTAAAAGCAAGTAATTAAAATGACTGGTGCCACATATTTTTACATCCAAGATAATAGGTAGAAGTTATTTTTTTTGTGCCCTGTAAACTAAAAATAGCCAGAACACTGGAGGAGACTCTCGATGATGAGCAAAATTATTCTGTGTTCCATATGTGTTTTGCAGTATTATTTACACTCAAAAGTGTTAAAAATTCAGAATTTGACAGATATTTCAAGAAATCTTTTATAGTAAAAACGCAGAACCCAAAAAGGCTATCATTGTTGCCAATGTAAATATTTACCTCATTTAAACCTAAAGGGAAATAACAATTTCTGGTACATCACTATATTTTTCGAGATCTATTTGAATTAGGATAGATAAATTAATAAGCTACTAGGTAGTAAACTGTATCAGAAGAAAATTGCTGATCATCATGAACAAATACCGGTAGTCTATATCAAATGTTTACGTTTTTTTCATTCTTATGTTCAAGGGGTAGGATTCACTGTAAGAACCAGTATTCTGTCAAGGACATTGTCTTTAGGCATTTCTCTTTTTATGTATTAAGGCAAATAAAAAAGGGGGTATATTATTGCTAATTTAGTGACATTTGTGTATTTTTTATTGCATTATGTTGCCAAATCTCTATAAAATATTAAAATTGGATAAAAATTAAGAGGCTTTAAATTTTCTTAGTAATGTAAATTGAACTTTCTGTACACTGTTCACATAAAACACGAAAAAAACAACATAACAGCTATGATAAAATCTTAATTTCAGTCTTTTCATATTTCATATAATTTTTTTTTGCTCTTATATTGGTGACAAACTTAAATAAAAGAGAGTTATCAAAAATCATTAGCTTCAAGTCTTTAAATAGATAAATTTTGCAGAACAGTTGATATATCCTGGTCAATGCCCCATGTCCTCATCAAATGGGATAACAATTATTTCTTTGATCAAAAGAATTGAATATAAAAAGTAGTGGTATACAGTAATCAACTAATGCAAAGGTTATCTGATTTTATTTTTTTAAAAAAGTCAGTAAAATGGCTTTCATTTTTATGAATGAAAAAATAAGGGGCTATAAAGGGGAGATAATTTTGACATAGTAGAAATTAGAATCCTGACTACATAAGTAGTAGTTTGATATGAAAATTTCCATATTATTTTAAAGTAGGTATGAAAGTAAACTGGATCAAGAATGTTAAAATAAAATATGTTTTTGCAAATTTGGACGACAATTAATTGCAAGTATGTACCATTTCAACAATAGATATTGTACAGACTTGCAAATCCTTACCATTACATCACAGGAAGTAGTATGGTTGTCTGAGCGAAGCCAATTGGAAGTATGTACCTCTCAGTGAAGCTAATTGGGAGCACACCCTCTGTCATGTTGCGAAGCTGATTGGAAGCAGTACATATATACCTCTGTCTGCAAAAGCTAATTAGAAGTAGTACCCCTGACAGAGAGGTCCCAATTAGAAGTACGTAACTCAGAGGGAAGCCAATTGGAAACATGTACCTCTGCAAAATTTGATTAAACAATATTCAACAAATTCTATTTAACATTCTTTTCAAAGTTTGATGTCATACCAACTCTCATTTTCTATTTGTAATTACTCCCCTTGTTGATATTGTGACCTGCAAATTATCACTTCACCATTTTGTACTTGCCTGTGGTTTATATCCTGATGAAGATGCACTTAAGAAACAGAAACATGTAGATTATTTTTAATTTACTACAGCACATCCTCAAGTACTAGTATTGTTATAATTGAGGGCCAAATTTTTTAAAGTCAATTATTAAGGTGCATAATTTTAGTTTATGCATCTTTAAATGATAACTTATCTTACTGTAACTTTTTGACAGCTAAGGTTCATTAAGATCTATAGGGAGGCTGATATAAGTTTGCTACCAAGGGCATATGATACAGTAACAGGGGAGGTAATGATGTAGCTAATGTAATGTCAAATGTTACTTTTGGCCATTTCAAATAGTTTCATATTAAGAAAAGATTAATTTTTTGACTGATTTTTATCATTCAGACTGATTTAACATGAAAATGAGTTTTTGGACCCCTTTTTTGAAAAATTACATTAGGTTTGAAAATGTATCAAGATTATTTGCGCCAATTTAAATAAATCACCAATGGAAAGTTTTTAAATAAGATAAATATATACAGCCAAAGATGATATGTTTTTTTTACTAAAATCCGGTATAAAATCCGTTATAAAGATGCCAATTTGAAGAAATCACCAATGATATATTTTAAATAAGATAATATAAACATCCAAAAATGATGTTTTTATTTTACTAAAATAATGAAAACAGATAAAAATGAATTATTTCGGAAGAATTGTTACACAAATTTAACTCAAAATACTCTAAATATGTATAGATGATATTCCAGTTTTGTTTCTTTTACAAAACCCTGCTTGTGTTTATCTTTTAAAACAAAAAAGTTAGGTATATCTTTCCAATTAAAGGGAAATATCCAAGAAACCGAAATGTCTAAAATTTTGACCCTATTTGTCTATAAAAGTAGCACTTGAAGGTTTATTTATTATTACATATTTGAATTGACTAGCTGAATAAATAGGTTGTAAGCACAGTAAAATAAAACTTTGGTTTTTTTATTTTCGATAAAAAAAATTTAAATGAAAAATACAATAATTTGATTTTTATGCCCCACTTACGATAGTAAAGGGGCATTATTTTTTCTGGTCTGTGCATCCGTTTGTCTGTCTGTCCCACTTAAGAAAGTTTTTGGTCAAGGTAGTTTTTGATGAAGTTGAAGTCCAATCAACTTGAAACTTAGTACACATGTTCTCTATGATATAATCTTTCAAATTTTAACGCCAAATTAAAGTTTTGATCTCAATTTCATGATCCACTGAACATAGAAAATGAAAGTGCAAAGTTCAGGTTAAAGTTTTTGGTCAAGGTAGTTTTTGATGAAGTTGAAGTCCATTCAACTTGAAACTTAGTACACATGCTCCCCATGATATCTTTCTAATTTTAATGTCAAATTAAAGTTTTGATCCCAATTTCATGGTCCACTGAACATGGAAAATTATATTGCGAGTTGGGAATCCGTGTGCTATTAAGTTAAACTGTCAGAGGACGGGGTAGAAAAATCAGTTCTTATTTAATGAGTTCATAAGAACAGACTTTGCAATCCTTTCAGTTTGTTAAATTTTATTTGTGAAATAAAATAATTACTCATGGCACTTAATAGATTTTACAAGAAATTATTTTGTTATGAAGAAGTTAAAAGTGAAAATGGAAACCCTTATTTTTTTTTAACAGTTTTGAATTATGAACCTCATGTATACTTTAAAAATTTGATTTTAATAAAGGAAGAAAAAATTTGTGATAATTTTCAGTTTAGATTCAAATTGCAGATTTGACATGATAAATTACCAAATTTGTTGTTTTTCTAAACAACTCCCTAGTAAGCTTTAGATTAGAACATCTTGAAAAAGAAAAAGAAAAAAAAAGTGTACTAGCAGTGAAAGGATTAATCATTTTAATTATTATGAATTCAAAGTTTTCCGATGTTTATAGCTGCAAACTAGGCATTGATATTTGTTTACTTGACAAAAAGAGGATTTTTATTTTCAGTCTTCAGGTTATTTATTAAAAAATGGATTTCCTGAAAGTTGGCTTTTGAGGTTTGAACTTCTCCTCTTACACTATATATTGACCCTTAACCAAAAAGATACACTAGTTTTCTCTGACAATTAAAAGTTGTGTGTTTACTAGCAACTCAAAAAGATTTGCTTTTTCAGTTATTGTTTGGATATACAAGATAATATTTTTTATTTATATTGTTTTTTTTCAATATAGCCTCAACATATCATATTCAAAACATTCCTAAATTTTCTATTATAGCTTTAGATTTTACAATAGACATTTTACATTTTGGTTTTTTTATGCATAATACAAGATATGTTTGTCATTTTATTACACATGTTACTGTACATATGTTTATTTTATACCTTTTTTTTTAATTTGTCCCTTTATTTGTAAGTAAACAAACTAGCATCTTTTCTCTTATTAATTTAATATAACTTTATCAAATTATTTCTCACAATATCTTTTTATTGTTGCTTTAAAGAAAACACCAATTGCTTTCATTTGTTTAAAATCATTCAACATATTCAGACTTTAATTGTAAACAATTTTGCAGATTTAAATAATTCAATCCATATATTGGAAAAAGGAAAACCAAGGAAATAGATTTCCCTGAATGCATACCAACACAAATGCAAGTCCACTATCAAACTCCCACATTGACCACAATAATCACACATTAAATCATATACAGTTTGTACCATCAAGCTTCAGTTTCTACAGAACTTCTTTCAAATTTTATCTCTATTTTTTCCATCATTTCAGCATTAATAAAAATGATAACCACTTCCCCAAAAAAAATTATAGTTAACCATGCCAAAATTAAAGTAACTTGCATCTTTCAGAAATTGTTTTAATCAATAAAAATCAGTGAAGATAAAACTATGCCTTTCAATGAAATAAAGAAGAATGGTCATTATTAAAAAAAAATCCCAGAGCCTGTATAAAAAATTGTGCTTATTTTTATATAAAAAAAAACAACTACCAACAATCTAAAACTTACAGCAATCCTATCAATTAATACTTAGAAATACATTGTACTAGGAACAAACTTATTATATCAAACATTACAAACTAACCATACAAAATCAGAAACTTTATTATATTTATAGAGTCTATTATCTTTTGATCAGTTATCAGTATTATTCCTTCAAAGAAAATATTAATTCTTCTAATCATATAATTCATTCATTTTGTTTCACATAAACTCTTATTAAATCATCCACAAGTACAGCTACAATCCACTATTCAACCATATTTTATGTAAAAAAAGACACGTTTTGGTTAAACTAAAAATTTAAATGAATGAGCCATCAATACATGTCTAATCTATAAAAGTATTCAAATGTAACTTGAAAAGATGTACTAAAGGGACGAAACTCACAAGGCCAAACTGACATATTGAATTGATTTTTCCATTAAAGTATTTTGTTCATTATTTCATAAATAAAATTTATGTTTATCACATATCAAAATTATCTCTAAAACAATTTTTCACTATTTAGACTTTTCTACATTTTAGACTTAGTCAACCTGGCCTTGGGGGTATAGGCAGTACTATCTTTTCAAAGTTCGAGATCAAATTTTTATATTTTTTATTTGCACAGTCACCAGAAACTCATTCACTGGATTTCAACCGATTGAGTTTTAATTTTTGTTTGTTAATAATATTGATGTGTGAAACACCTACTGATGAGTCCTATTCACACATCCATATTACAATACTTTGTTATCAATTTCTATTCATTCCAGATTTTGATCTTTTACAACCTTACTACTACCTACATAATTCACATCTTGCAATAATTTTCCCATTAAAAGTGCATAATAAAACAGAATCTATAGTCTGAGCTATAGTCATGTATTTTGTTTTGATTAGTTCTCCTTTTTTATTAGCTTACTTGGCCCAAAGGGCCAAGTTAGCTTTTCCCATTACTTGGCGTCCGTCGTCGTCCGGCATCGTCTGTTGTCCGTCTTTGTTAACTTTTACAAAAATCTTCTCCTCTGAAACTACTGGGCCAAATTAAACCAAACTTTGCAGCAATCATCATTGGGGTATCTTGTTTAAAAAATGTGTCTGGTGACCTGGCAAACCAACCAAGATGGCCGCCATGGCTAAAAATAGAACATAGGGGTAAAATGCAGTTTTTGGCTTATAACTCCCAAACCAAAGACTTTAGAGCAAATCTGAAATGGGTTAAATTGTTAATCAGGTCAAAATCTATCTGCCCTGAAATTTTTAGATGAATCGAACAACCCGTTGTTGGGTTGCTGCCCCTGAATTGGTTATTTTAAGGACATTTTACTGTTTTTGGTTATTATCTTGAATATTATTATAGATAGAGATAAACTATAAACAGCAATAATGTTCAGCAAAGTAAGAATTACAAATAAGTCAAATGACGGAAATGGTCAATTGACCCCCTAAGGAGTTATTGTCCTTTACAGTCAATTTTTAACAATTTTCCACTGAAACTAATGGGCCAAGTTCATTAAAGATAGAGATTATTGTAAGCAGTAAGAATGTTCAGTAAAGTAGGATGTACAAACACATCACCATCATCAAAACGCAATTTTGTGATAAATCCATCTGCGTCCTTTGTTTAATATTCACATAGACCAAAGTATGCCTCCTGAAACAGTTCTTCCAAGCAAGTTATAAAGTAGGTTTCCAACATTTTTTCAAGACATGTTCATTTAATCTCATTTTAAATACAGTTTACAAGTAATTATAAATTTTTCAGTGTTTCGCAGTATAGTGAAAAAAATACTGTCTTCAGGTGGCTTGTCGGTACCAAAAGTTTAGCAAAAAATTAAACCTTTATTTTTTCATTACAAATTTTATCTATTACATTATAAGTTGTTACTTTATGATATGGTACAAAAAACAACCCAACAAATTTATTTGGTTTGGCCCCAGAAGACTTTAAAAATTGAAAAAGCTCCAAATTATCTCCCTTTGGTGCAAAAATGCCATTTTTTGGCCTTAAATTTGAAATATCTTTTGTAACTCATCGGTGACCTATATTTTTTATTATTGTTTTCAAATAAGCTGTACATAAACTTAATAATTGTAAAATTTAAGCGATTTCTTATATTAGGTTATTTTTTTATTTTGATATTTCCTCTTTTTCTCCTATTAGTTCAACAGAAAAAAAGGACATTAACAAAATTGTATGCTTCTTCCAGAGACAGATTTTTAGCTTAAATGAATGGTGACCCCATTTTTTTATTTCATTTTTCTATTAAGTATATGAAAAAGTTCATTCATGTAAAAATATAGTGAAATCCTATATTAGAAAAAAAAAATCATTTATACCCAGGAGCCCCATAAATTTTCTATCATATTTTGTATGGGTCAATGATGTATGATTGATCGTTCAGGTGACCTTAATAATGCTTTGTTATGCTAATTTGTTTTTCGCCGGTTTGTGAAAAAAATGTTTAGATGGTCATTCCAGTCGTAGACATTGACAGTTAAAACTTCCTTTTATGTATAAAAATTTGTCCTTTTATATAATAATAATCATGATGGAGTACGGCATCATTACCCAGAAACGGTTCTTGCATCATGCTCCATGACACAGGTTTCCAAACAATTGTTTTTTCTTTGTCGGCGAGTGTCTGTTTATGACGGGTATCCAAAATATGATAATAATATTTGGAATGTTCTTGGATGTTAATAGACTTACCAGTATATGTATTACTATTGTTGCCAAAAGTATATATTTTTTTTGGTTCACCAAGTTGTGTGCAAACTACTAATTAGTATATATATATATATTACTGTGTTAAATGATGTTTGCATGTGTGTAATATGAGATTATTGTATTGTATTGCATTACAAATTTGATTAAATGCTGGCTCCAGTCTGTCTGCATGGCAAAATGCATATTTGAGTTGAGTCTAATTAAGCCAGCCAAAATTATTGTGTAGTTATGACCATTATTAATTATCATTATAATGATTTTCTTTATGTGTATATGTTTATGCTAATGTTTTGTATTCATGTATATTGTATGTATAATAATTCCCTAGGCATAAAAGTATAACAGGAATTGATTGTCTTCTTGCATATTTGTAATACATGTACATGTAGGCGTAGGAATTTTAGCACCAAAAATTTGGATTGTATTAAACATGTGTAAAGTGACATTCTTAATGTATTGAGTTCTAACCTGAACTTTGAATATTGTAATTTGTATGTAGGAATGTCTATACAAACGTTATCATATTTCCACTTATGTACCAAATATTTTAAAGCTATATTCCTAATCAAGGATTTGTATGTAGCATCTTTCTATAGAAATCCTTGTCCTAATGATAAAAAATATAACATTTCCATTTTACTTACACATCTACAAACAAAATTATGTTTTCTTTTTCTCATTTGCCTATTGAGGTCCAACGCTCGAGTTTCGCTCTCATTGACAAATATAGTTTGTATAGTTATTAAAATGCATAAGGTTGACATGAGATTATTTCTCTAGTACCGGTACAAGTTACTGAATTTATATTGCATATATATATATAGTGTATGTTTATATTGATAATTTGTCTTATTAAATCGGCAGCTCACAATATGCAGTACTTGAGCTAGTCAACAAAATAAATTTGTGTTGTGTTTTTCTTTTAGGAGTTAAAGGTTAAATGTAGTTAAAAGAAGATGAATACATGTATTATTAAGATCAGATGTCCTTCAAGCTGTCTGAGTTGTTGATGAAAATAAGAGGTGGTATGATTGCCATTTAGACTCAACTCTCCACAAGAAACCAAATGACACTATAATATTAGCAATCATAGGTCACAGTACAGTCTTCAATAATGAGCAAAACCCATACCGCATAGTCAGCTATAAAAGGCCTTGAAATGACAAATGTAAAACAATTCAATCATTTGTTTTGTTTATATTAAAAAGAAGATGTAGTATGATTGCCAATGAGACAACTTGATCTCCCAAGAGACTAAAATGACACAGAAGTTAACAACTATAGGTCACTGTACGGCCTTCAACAATAAGCAAAGCCCATACCACTTAGTTGGCCTATATATTTAAGGGAAAGAAGTTGAGGTTTAATATATAGACTAGTTGGCTTATAAATTAATATGCCAGATGTGAGAATATGTATACCATCTTTTCTGCAAGTTTATTGTTTCCTGTTTTCTGTTTGATTATTAAATTTGATAATTAAGATCCATTTTATTGTCGAGCCTGCAACCATTGTTGCAGAAAGCTGGACATAGGGATAGTGACCCGGTGGCTGCTATGGCTAACTTCTTTAAAGCCTTTTATTGATTTTTTGCCAGCTTTTACTATGAAATTATATGTAGAACATGGACTGTTGGTTTTATAAAAATACCCAATGTAAAAGTTTTATTCATTTTATTCATCATTTTGTAATGCAAATAGTTTTAAGACATTCATCAATAATCATATAAAAATACAAATTAGTATGAAAATATTGAACATACAAAACTAATATCAAATGGTTAGAATACTCTTTCTCTAAAATCAAAAACAAAAAACTTTATGTGTAAACAAGATTTGTACACATTATTAGAACATGATGCTGAACATATACAAATATCATAATATGATAACAGTTTTATCCAGACTGATGTTGACATACATGTTAATATTCAGCAGCAGCATCAATAATTTATCATTTCAGAATAATGCATTTTGGGTAATATTTATTAAACTACACCAAGAATGTGATTGGTTAGTAACATTCAAAACAATGCTTATCCAGCCTATGATACAAATGATTCCCATTTTGATGTACAAAAACAAGGATATTTGACACAACCTGAAAGATTTTATATTTACAGTAGGTTAGCAATTCATACATATGCTCATTTTTCATTGGCTGCAAGATGAATCACCTGATTCTATTGGATGTTTCTAATTTATGTATAAGCAAGATAAGAAGAATAGAATTATTAGCTTCACAATCCAAAAAAAATGTCACTATTTTTAAACATTGCTGTACTTGTAGTTAAAGGTCAAGATTTAAAAAAAACTTGCCTTTTGTGATACTACAAATTTTATGTTGATGTTTTGCTTAAAGACTTTTAGACTTTTAATATGAACAGATATGTTGTATTTTCAAGATCTGTAAATAAAGGATTGAAACTTGTTTTTTTGAAAATTTACTTTTAAATAAAAGCAAGTGACTAGGATATGAAGGTAATACACATTTTAGCAAGAAAAGCATCATGTGATTTGTGGATGGATTTCATTTGTTTGGTAATAATTCACAGTCTTTTGTTCCAATTTTTTCTGTTTTTCTCAAAACTAGATTAATTGATTGGTTGTTGTTTGATAAACATCCAGTGATTAATATCTCATGCATGTAAAGGAATATCACAACAAGAATGTGTCCAAAGTACATGGATGCCCCACTCGCGCTATTATTTTACATGTTCAATGGACTGTGTAATTGGGTAAAAAATTTCTTTAAATACATTTATTTGTTAACATATATGCATATCTTATTTGAGCACTTGGTGAATATATCTTATATTAAAAGCAACATTCATAAATAAATGATTAGCAAAACTAGTTATAAATGCATATAAAACTTAGTATTAATTCAAAAAACAAATTAGGAACAGCGAATAATAATATATTGCAAATTTACGTTTCCAAAATGGCCACCATTCAAGATGGCCTCTAAATACGTCAATAGTATTATATTCTTTGTCATAAGAAATACGAAAGTTTATCAAAATTAGTTAAGTAACATATTTTTCATATTTTTTCTAATAATTTTTATTTACTTTTCAGACATGATTTCAAAATGGCCGCCCAGAGCTGCCATTTTGATTTTCTGAATTGGGTCCATAGCTATAAATGTTAGTTATGACCTCAACTAACACTCTGCAAAGTTTGATGCTTTTACCACAATCTGAGCAATTGTTTCACATTTCGACTGGACTACTAGATTTATGTTGAAAATACTGAGTTTTAATTCGAATAGATAACTTTCATCATCTATAAAAAGATTAAATTCCAAAGCAGACAAATGATTGAATTAAATACTTGTTATGTAAAAGTGTCTTGTCCGTAGCCACTTCCTCATCTTCTGGTAATACTGAAATGAAAGGATAAAGTCAGAGAGAGAGAGAAAAATACTTTTTCTTCATTTGATTTAGTTTTCTTTTAAGGTATGCAACAACTGGAATAAACATATTGAAGTAAAATAAGGTATGCTTTTATCACTGATAATTTGCCACATGTAAAGAAATTTTACAAAAAATTAGAACACTGATATTTCCATTTATCATTTAAAAATAAGATATTTCTAAGTTAAAACAACACATAGGACTAAAGTAGATTTAGACCCTTAAGTATGAAGGTATCAACATTATGTACTGAAATCTGTTATCAAGTCCTGCAGTTTACCGTTTAGAGCTTTTAATTTCTACAATGTTTGCATAAATATTACAAATGTATAACTATGCCACAGTGTGTACTTTGCAAATTAGAAATATCTTAGTAATAGGTATACTGCATGACTCATTTATGTGATTTATATAATAGTGTAGGCATTCAATTTATTATGATTATACATTATTAAGCGTTGATATGATGTGATTTTCTGTGATATTATGTAAGTTATTATGTTAATTACATCATTATACTTCGAAATAAATATTTTGTAGAATTTTATTTTTTAACTTTTCTTTTAAAATTAGTGAAGGTTCACATATTCATGTAGTTGGATACTGTAATTTGATTTAAATGAAATTGTCTCACAGAAATGATTTTGTTGATCGAACCTGCCACTTTTGTCACAGGAAGCTCAACATAGGGATAGTGATTGGGCAGCTTTAGCTAACCTCTTAGAAGGTAGAAGACCTGAATGCTTTATACTTTGTATATTGATGCCTTATGTTATATAGTGTCCGTCTATCACATGTCCATTGTCCTTGACCTTATTTTCAAGGTTCAATGACTTCTTGATAAAAAGAAGTTTAGATTTTTAACTGGACCATGACCTTATTTCACGGATCAGTAAGCAAGGTTAAGTTTTGGTGGGCAAGTCTATATATCAAGAGATTATAAGCAATAGGTCTAGTATATTTGGTGTATGGAAATATTGTAAGCTGTACATGTCCAACTGGCAGCTTTCATATGACTGTGACCTCATTTTCCTGGTTCTGTTGTCAAATTTTTTAATGATCCATATGTCAGTCTCTCAGGTTTTATTTGACCTTGATCCCATATTTATTGTTCAGTGTTAAGATTTTGTGTTTTGGTCTTTTTTTCTTACTATTTGTTGTATGGGAGGATTGTGCGATGTGTCTGTCTGGCAGGTATATGACCTTGACCTCATTTTGGTGGTTGATTTGTCAAGGTAAAGTTTGTTTCTGAGATACTATAAGCTAAAGGTCAACCATATTTAATGCAAAGATTGATTGTAAGGTGTACATGTCTGTCTGGCATGGTACATCTGACCTTGACCTCATTTTCATGGTTCATTGGTCAATTTTTAGTTTTTGTTAAGTCTGCTTCTTGGAAACTATAAGCAATAGTTCAAGTATAATATTTAGTTTATTGAATAATTGTAAGGTGTCTTTCTTTTTCTCATTTGGTTTATCTAACCTTTACCTCATTTTTGTGAATAACATCAAGATTATATGCTAGTTGTAGTAAAACATTATATTTAGGACTATCAGCATAATATCAATGGTTAGTAAAGAAGACGTGACAATTCAGTGTGTGCACACTTGTTTTCATTTTCAGACTTCTGACTTGGGTTTTCAGGTTTATAACTACCATGTGAAGTTTTTGAGTGTGTTATCTCACCGTTAAGTGTATTTCCTCCAATTTAAATATCTTTTTGAATAGTAATGACTTATTTGAAAGCTAACCAGCTCCCATCAAATTAAAAAAAACATAATTTTCCTTTAATTAAATATATAATTAAAGGAAAATTATATAAACTGATATCAGTTTAGAGATTTCCCTCTATGGATTTTTCTATTCAGGGAGTATTTACCCTAGTATTTTATTAGATAACTGTTTAGAACATCCAGAACATGAGATTGATAAAAGCTGATTAGTGTGCAGAGAACCCCCTTTCGTTGGCTGATGGGGACATACAGCTGGACCCCCAACCCTTTATCCTGGGTTGGGACCCCCCTTTTTAAAATGGCTGGATCCGCCCCCGAGTATTATGTACCATTTTCATAACATTTGGTAAGGGAACAGGAATTACAATCAATAACTCTGGAATGGTTTAAGTGACACCCTAAATGTTCAAACTTGATCTGTATATTGTGGTAATAAGTTTCATAACATTTAGAGACTGGGGGAAAAATAGTGCATTTTTTTTTCATTTGAAAAGAGGCACAACTCTAGGAATGATAAAGTAATGCCACCAAAATTCAAACTAGATCTGTGTTTTGTGGTAACAAGCATTGTACAATCAAGTTTCATAACATTTGGTTGAAGCAAACTAAAGTTACATAATTGAAACCAACTTTGGGACATACAGACAAGGGTAATACTTAATGCCCCTCCGTGAATGTTCAAATGAGCAAGCAATACAATGTCTATTGTGAAATTTGTCTCATTCAGGATTGAGAAAAAAAACAATACTTCTCACTTTCCCATTTACCAGTTCCAACTCCGATTTTTTGTATGCTGGAGGATTTCGGGCTTAAATTATTAACTAGAGACTCTAAAGAGCCTGTGTCGCTCACCTTGGTCTATGTGAATACTACACAATAGACACAGATGCCATGGATTCAAGACAAATTGTGGTTTGGTGATGGTGATGTGTTTGTAGATCCTATTTTACTGATCATTCTTACTGCTTACAATTATCTCTATCTAAAATAAACTTGGCCCAGTTGTAACAGTGAAAAATGTTAGTGAAAATCTACAAATTTTATGAAAAATTGTAAAAAATTGACAATGAAGTTCTTAAGGGTCAATTGACCATTTTGGTCATGTTGACATATTTTTAGGTCTTGTTTTGCTGTACACAGTTTATCTCTATCTATAATAATATTCAAGATAATAACAAATTCCAGGGGCAGCAACCTAACAACCAGTAATCTGATTCATCTGAAAATTCCTGATCAACAATTTCATTTCCTGTCAGATTTGCTCTAAAGGCTTTGTTTTTTGAGTTATAAGCCAAAAACAGCATTTCACTCCTATGTTCTTTTTTTAGCCATGGTGCCCATCTTGGTTGGTTTGCCGAGTTACCAAACACATATTTTTTAACCTAGATACCCCAATGATGATTGAGGCCAAGTTTGGTTTAATTTGGCCCAATAGTTTCAGAGGAGATGTATTTTGATATTCTTTGTCACTACATTTCATTATCCATACCTAAAGAATCATTTTCATAATAGCATGGACAACCACAATACTTGTGTAGGTAATATTACTGAATTATTTACCTTTAACTTGTTTGTCATTAGCTATCAAGAACAGTGATTTTACGCTCACACATTTTGTCAGAGGCCTTCCCAATGGGGATTCCAATAGAATAAAAGAGTAAAGTACATGCAGGTTCAAGAAAAGAAAAAGAAAGTTTAAGTATTCACCATTTATATCAACACACAAGGTTTAGTCTGCTAGTTATTGGTAAAGTTTAAATTCCATAACACATACCTTATGACAAGTGGGGATTTCAGACCATTGTTTACCTTATCTGAACCAGTCAAATGATTACCCGAGTGCACAAACAAATGATTTAGTCCACACTGTTATGAAAATGATTCTATATTATATAGGAGATGCTTGGGCCTTTATAAAAGAATAAGTATATCTGGAATAAACTTTATTAATAAAATATAACATTTATCAATCTTATGAAAATAATGAACAATGGGAAAAATGAAAAGTGAAACATGAAACTAATAACATTTTCTTAAAACTTGTCAAATAAAACTTAAAATTAACTGTAAACACGAAATGATGACTACATAATGCTGCCTTACCAATTCTGCTGCATATAATGATAAAATAAGAAACAGTTGTAAATTCTGAATGATGTTGAATAAGTAAGATGTGACCAGACCTAATTTGACTGCATCTTCTAAAAATCAAACAGAAAAATGTATCGAAAGTATAAACTGTGATGATGAGTGTACACAAATACACAAAAAATATTTTAAATGCCATTTCATCTTATAAAAATAAAATAAAACTAGGTGTCGCTCACCTTGGTCTATGTGAATATTAAACAAAGGAAGCAGATGGATTCATGACAAAATTGTGTTTTGGTGATGGTGATGTGTTTGTGCATTTTACTTTACTGAACATTCTCGCTGCGTACAATTATCTCTATCTATAATGATCTTGGCCCAGTAGTTTCAGTGGAAAATGTTAGTAAAAATTTACAAATTTTATGAAAATTGTTAAAAATTGACTATAAAAGACAATAACTCCTTAGGTCCTTAGGGGGTAAATTTACCATTTTGGTCATGTTGACTTATTTTTAGGTTTTACTTTGTGTACATTATTACAGTTTGTCTTTATCTATAATAGTATTCAAGATAATAACAAGAAACAGCAAAATTTCCTAAAAATTACCAATTCAGGGGCAGCAACCCAACAACCAGTTTTTCAATTCACCTGAAAATTTCAGGGCAGATATATCTTGACCTGATAACAATTTTACCCTTTGAGTTATGAGCCCAAAACTGCATTTTACCCCTATGGTCTATTTTTAGCCATGGCCGCCATCTTGGTTGGATGGCCCAGTCACCGTACACATTTTTTTAAACTACATACCCCAAAAATGATTATGGCAAAGTTTGGCTTTATTTGGCCAAGTAGTTTCAGAGGAGCAGATATTTGTAAAAGATTACGAAGATTTACGAAAAATGGTTAAAAATTGACTATAAAGGCCAATAACTCCTCAAGGGGTCAACTGACCATTTTGGTCATGTTGACTTTTTTGTAGATCTTACTTTGCTGAACATTATTGCTGTGTACAGATTATCTCTATCTATAATAATAATCAAGATAATAACCAAAAACAGCAAAATTTCCTTAAAATGACCAATTCTGGGTTAGCAACTAAACAACAGGTTGTCTGATTCATCTGAAAATTTCAGGGCAGATAGATCTGGACCGGATAAACAATTTTACCCCTGTCAGATTTGCTCTAAATGCTTTTGTTTCAGAGTTACAAGCCAAAATCTACATTTTACCCCTATGTTCTATTTTTATCCATGGCGGCCATCTCGGTTGGTTGGCCATGTCATGCCACACATTTTAAAACTAGATACCCCAATGATGATTGTGGCCAAGTTTGGTTAAATTTGGCCCAGTAGTTTCAGGGAAGATTTTTGTAAAAGTTAACGACGACGGACGCCAAGTGATGAGAAAAGCTCATTGGCCCTTTGGGCCAGGTGAGCTAAAAATATATTGAATTAATATTGCTATAACATATTTCACAATATGATTATCTCATTATTTAATAACGCTTTTGTCGATGTCATAAAAATTTCGATATGGTTACACATACGATAAACACCAAAAAATATACATGTTGAATATAGATGATACACAATTTAAGCTAAAATACTTGTCAAGATCTAACAAAGATTCCTTTACCTTGGATGACAACATAAAAATTGTTTCAGGGTACATACATATGTTTTTTTCAAGTAATTTGGTCTTTGGTAATTATGGGGTATCAAATACCCCTTTTATGCCTATTAACAGTATATACAACAATTACATATAGCACTAATACATATACAAACATACATACTAGAACAATACTTCATCAATGTCTTAAAACTATAAAAAGAAATATTCTTGCCCTTTAATTTGAATATATCAAAGCGATCTATATACACATTATTACTACACTTGCAATTATGTTTTACTAAGTCAATCAAGTGTCTCAAGCTTGCAGAGTTACTGTCTCATTAGCCTTTACAAAGATAATCTGACTCCAATACCATTAGGCTGCTTCTATTTCATTCAATTTTTCTGTCTGGTCTGATTTACATTCCAGAGTCTCCTCAGCAATTTTATTTTCTGTTTCTTCTTTGTCAGGGGCTTCTGGTTTTTCGCTCTTTTTCTTTTTTTGAATTTCATCTTGTGTTGTAGTTGCATCACTCTGTGAAGAAGATTGTGAACTACTGATCTGACTTGCGGTTTCATCAGAATCAAAACCAGAGTCGCTCTTTATTTCCTCTGTTAAGCTTTGTCCATCACCCTGTAACAAAAGAAGTTACAATGGAATGCTATCAAAATTACTTTCATTGGTGAATTGTTCAAGACTATTGAGATCTACACTCCAAAAAGACATTATTTTGAAAATCAAAGGTCTCCTATCAAGAAATTATTTCAGGCCTGTAAATTCAAAATTGAAGTTCCAACTCTAAAAATCTAAAAATAAAGATTATGAAACCCGCACATGTATAAATTTGAACACCTGATTATATACTAAAGATTTTCTTGGTACTTAATAATTTAATCTGTTTTCAACATACAATTGCTATTTAAGTGTGCAAAAGATAGATTTTATTTCAATTCTGCATGTTGTCATATGTATCTTGTACTAACTTGTAGATATAGAAATTGTTTATTGATTACTGTTCATTTTCATAAGATTTAAAAAAAAAAAAAAAAAAAAAAGGCTGACATATAGGTGGTTTTGATGAAATACCTAATTCCATTACTTACACTTATACATAATACATTTCATTTGTATTTTCTTAAGACAATATTGAGTTCTGTAACAAAATCATGTTCTTAAAGTCATTTCTTGCAAACTGCCTTAATTTACTATAAAATAAAAAGATGTTGTGTGATTGCCAATGATACATCTCCCCACCCAGACCAATTGACATAGAAATTAGTAACTATATATAGGTCACCATACAGCCTAAGCCGTTCAACAATGACCATTGGACGATTTCAAAATAATATATGTAAAAAATTATGAAGTGTTATCACAGAGATATGTTTCACTTTTTTGTAATTTTGATAATGCAAATGTTGAAATAAACTAGAGACTCTTCTTTTGCACACTTAAATAGCAATTGTATGTTAAAAACAGATTATATTATTAAGTACCAAGAAAATCTTTAGTATATAATCAGGTGTTCAAATTTATACATGTGCGGGTTTCATAATCTTTATTTTTAGCTCACCTTGTTCTATGTGCATATTTAACCAAGGACACAGAGGATTCAAGACAAAATTGTGTTTTGGTGATGGTGATGTATGTGTTTGTCAATCATACTCAACTGATCATTCTTGCTACTTATAATTTTCTTTCAATCATACTCAACTGATCATTCTTGCTACTTATAATTTTCTCTATCAATAATTAACTTGGCCATTTAGTTAAAGAGAAAAATATTTTGTAAAAATTTACAAAAAGAAGTAGGTTTGATAAGGCAATGGCCCCCTTTTTTAGCCTGAATTTCATATTGAAATTTATTGACCAATATCACAATGAATAATAGCTAATTCAGTGACAATATAGGAAATAAGTCTTTTTGTTGCAAATTTACGTTCCTGCGTTTTATTCATTAAGTCACAAATAGTACTCATTTTGATTTTCCACGAAAAAGCAATGAAAATAAATAAATTTCCATTGAAGATTTGGACAGGAAACATAGAGCCCATATGTGGACAAAAAAGATCTTTGACAATAATGTTAGTAATGATATTTAACATGTTTTACTTGAATAATAGGTTGTCAACAGATGTGCTCTATGTTTCTGATCTTAAATTTGGCTGAAATCCTGCCAATGTTGTCAAATTTTGCCAAAATTCCTTATTTTGACCTAACTTGGATGTACCAATCAACGATTTAGAATAAAACTATGATAGAAATTGTTCAATAAAACTCTCTTACATATCTTTAAGTCACCTTAAAACAGTTTTTATCTTGTAGCATTGAACTTTTTAATTGGTGCCAAATATGACCCTTACCAAACTTACTCCTTTACTAAATTAATGAAAATTGTTAAATATTGACTATAAAGGGCAATAACCCCTTAAGGTTCCAACTGATCATTTTGGTCATGTTGACTTATTTGTAGATCTTGCTTTGCTGAACATTATTGCTGTTTACAGTTTATCTCTATCTATAAAAGATAATAACCAAAAACGGCAAAAATTTCTTTAAAATTTACTAATTGGGGGAGAGCAACCAAACAACTAGGGCAGATAGATCTTCAACTGATAAACACTTTCACCCCCATGTCAGATTTGCTCTAAATGCTTTGGTTTCAGAGTAATAAGCCAAAACCTATATTTTAACCCCTCCATGTTCTATTTTAAGCCATGGCCGCTATCTTGGTTTGTTGGCCGGGTCATCGGACACATTCTTTAAACTAGATACTCCTATAATGATTGTGGTCAAGCTTGGTTAAATTTGGGCAAGTAGTTTCAGGAGAAGATTTTTGTAAAAGTTAACGATGACATAGACAGATGCCAAGTGATGAGAAAAGCTCACTTGAGCTAAAAAAGCAAGCGTCAAGCAAAACAAAAATAAGCATAAACATTTATAATTTTTGTCACCTCAAAGGTCCATGGTGGTGGTGGTTGATCGGTACATCTTCTTAAGGCAAACTTCCACACCAAAAACCCAGACTGACCAGTTGTTGACCAATATTTCTCTACAGTGTATAAACCTTAAATAAAATATACAAATACTTTCATGTACATGTATCTATAAATATTCAGTTTAGGTAAACAAAATGTTTTGAGTGTTTCTTTCTTTCAATCAACAAATCATAGCAATGGATAATTCAAACTTTGTTTGGGAGTTAATTCATATATTTTGGTGAAAAGGAAATCTCTGAAACAAGATTTCCAACCAATTATCCTACTTTAACAATTTTAACCAGTTCATATTGATTCAGATCATGTAAGCTTTTAACAATACATTCTGTGGTCTTTGGTAGTCTTGCAGGGCTCACACTTCTTCAGAATTATACAGAGAAGTGACATCTCTTTTTGAAACTGTTAGGGAGAAGTGGTGAGATTTGAAAGAGGAGTGCTCATTCGCGCGGTGCACTACAATGTTTGGATTTTCCTACAGTATAAAGGGTCATATGTAAATAATGTTCTTTTTATATTTTTTCAATTCATATCGGAGTATACAATTAAAGTAACACTTCAAATTAAAAGTTGTTTAAGTTTTACTAAGGTTCTAGTGAGAAACTTTCAACTGAATATTTAATATCTAGCACTAAAAAAAAATTTTTTATAAAAAAAATGTAAAGAAATTATAATATATCAATTACAATTTAATGCAAAACTATTTTGTGCATGAAATTCAGTGTTTCTCATAAAAAAAATATAAAAGTTATCAAGCTGGGCCATAATATATTGATATTAGTATAATAGTCTCAGTCTCAGAGTTAAGCAACTTAAATCAATAGTTTGAAACAATCCATAAAAAATATAGGGAATTATATACACCAATCAATTAGATGTAACCAATAGTCTCATTACGCGTGTGGAATACATAATTTTCCCCTTTGGGATCAATATTCTTCTGTCAGCTGTTCCATCCGTGCAACCGTAGTAATTATTGTTAAAGTACGGATTTCTGTCATAGCTGGTCCGGTTCAGATCCTTGTTTTAGAAATTGGTCAATTGCCAACGAATGAATGAAAATTTACAAAAATAAACGATGTTTGATAAGTCATTTGGAAAGGAACATGACGTTTTAATGCAATAAATAGATTAAACATTTACTGGAGGCAGGTTTTATTACATTTAAATGAGGTAGCAAACTAATTTTGCCGCTGAAATTTAGGTTGATGTACATTTTTGAGTAACAAGCACCAGAACTTGCGGAAATGCACGAAGTGATAAAAGTTGAACTTTTATCAAATAACCTATTACACACTGCAAAGACATTGCTTCAACCTCTTTTCTTAAGATAATGAATCGTTTATGTCTAAATTTCTTTAATTAACAATAAAAAAATGGTGTTTCATCAACTTGGTAAAAATTGAAAATGTCCAATGACGGAAGCGAAGGAAAGCAAGTATCGTCAAGATAAGGGCTACTTGTTTTCACTTTTGGGGGTCGGGAAAAGTAAAGTGACGGTCCGGAAAGCGACTTCGCCCAAGTCGCCTGGTAGTGTGATCCCTGGTCTTGATTTATTATTTTGGTTAATTTAGGTTTCGAAGTTTCATATGATGTCCATTATCACTGAACCATAAAATTGAGAATGGAAATGGGGAATGTGTCAAAGAGACAACAACCCGACCAAATAAAAAAATAACAGCAGAACATTTTGTTTAGGGGCCAGCTGAAGCACACATTGGGAGAGAGGGATTTTCTTGCCATTGGTGGCCTCCAACTGTTTTTTGCTCTTTTTGGTCGGTTGTTTTCTCTATTGCAGGAAGGTATACAAAATATATATACATTTTTGTTGTAGCACTTTTAATAAACAAACCATCATATCTGTATCCATCCTCTGGAGCAAATTGACTGAACTGTTGTAATTTATATCCCCTAATCACTCTGACTGGGTTTCCAGTTTCAACGTTACGACTCAATGCAAGATTACCACGAGTCAGCGTCTGATCTTTAGACTGTGGTGCTGTTCTCAGATTCTATAGAAAATAAAAATTTGTTAATACTAGTATTCACATCACTACACTGTTATAAGATTTAAGTATTGATGCTTATTTTGAATAGTATCAGTACACTTAATATCTATGACTTGATTAACTGTTTTTCTATTACCCAATACATTTTTGTTCAACCACTCAGACAACCAGATTGTAAAATTAAAATACAATTTAATTTGACCAGTTGCTATAACCCTTTCCTCCACAGTGACACCTTTTGATGCCACCCCCTTTACTCCATTATGAGGCCTTTTGACGCCTGTGTAGCACCTCGGTTGGAACGCTTTGACTACAAAGTGTCTGCTTCAAACGTAATAAAATTTGTATCCAATATGAAAAGGATATTCATATGAATATCTGACTTGAATTTATTTGATGAAAAAGTTGTTTTTCGAAAATTGTTTATACTTTAAAGCATATTTTTAGCCTTTTATTGTAAATCCTATGCAAATCAAGTATGCCAAAAAAAATGTCAATGGAGGAAAGGGTTGAGAGCTAATAGTAATACATAGATGATCACTCAGGCATTTTAAAGTTTTTTAGACTTAAAGTCCAACAGGATGCTTTCCCATTACTTCACATATTGATTTTATTTTCGTAGTCTTACTGAGATAGTTGCAAAACTGATTAACTGACATAAAGGCTTCAGTTTTTATCTTGGAAAGTAGCATTACTGGTATACTGTTTAAATAGGTATGGCATGACAATAACTAAAGTAGAGCTGCAAGTCCAAAATTTTAAAGAGCAGCTGGATATTTTACATTTATAAGGAATGGCACTTAAAGGTAGGAGTATAACTTAAGCCCATATTTTACCTTTGGTTTGTTGGCTGTCCCTTTCAAATCTCTGCCTCCTGCAAAATATAAATTAATTTTATTATAGTTCTATTATGCCAATATGGTCAATATTACCAGATAACTTTCCAAATTTTCTTCCACACAACATTCTAGGAATATTTCTGCATTGTGGACCTGAAAAGGTCTTCCCTGCTTCTAAAATTTGTTTGTGTTGCTGTCTAACTCACCTATTCCTTTTATTAATATCAATTTAAATAATTACTGATTTCTTTAGTTGACTTATTAGTTTACTAGAACACACCCGAGGTATCGCGGATCTGTGACTGAATTATAGAATATAACTATGCGTAAGCCTTATTTTAGTATTGGTATTGTCATCATGTCGATTATAAGATGCACAGTTTTCTCTGCTTTCAACATCTTTCTGTTTGAACCCGTCGACCTGGAACTTATCAATTATTGATATTATTAATTTTATATGGAAAACAAAAGGACCTGGAAAGGAGTATTTTTTTATCAACAGCATTGTCCTTTATGAGTTATAAAGTTGAATTCTTTGATTCACTGTTTACGTCATTCCAGCCAACACATGAACTGTACATGCCTTACCTATACACCTTATTTTAAGTCCAGATTTTTATTATTCGTATTGTCATCTTAGAAAGTCATAATGATTAAAATACTACTTGGGAACAATGTGACAATGATTGAATTTAGTAGAGTAAACCCTGTAATTACGACCCGTTTATTACTTTTATATAGCAAAATCCTAAATACAGCGTTTGGTGGTGCGCCTGTAAGATGCGGAACGTACAGATAAGGTAATAGGTAACAGTTGAATATACTATAGGTATCGGTATCGGATTTGACCCGGCACTTCTTAATTATTGGCAATAATAAGTATGTGGAAACAAAAAGGTCTGGAGTGGTGTAATTTTTAATCAACAGCATTGTATTATATTAGTTATGTATAAAGTTGAATTCTTTGATTCATTGTTTTCATGTGATGACGGCTGACAAATTGGACCTCGTAATTTTAGTATTATAGATATTACCGGTATGTACATTCTGGAAAGTGTGAGTATGCATTTACTGAAGCAACAGTCATTGTATACTATTTAAATCAGTTTTTTTGTCTATTTTTCCCATGAAATTGACCTTTAAAATTTGTTATATATAGTTGAGAACTTTTTTGTTATTTTATCCATTTCCTCTAAAATGTTTGCTTTTGTCTTCATGGTGATTTACACATGTAACATTAATTTGCAAACTAGATTTATAAGCATAGAACCAACTCTGACCATGAACTATAATATGTTCACACATCATATTGGACCTTATAGGATTAAGCATAATTCAGTGTTAATTGGACAAAAGAAAGTGTGTTAAAATTGAGGGCATATAAATAATTCATCAAAAGTAAGAATTTAAGAATCTCTATGATTCCTGTAATTTGAATACTTCAATATTAGTCTACTGTAAGTTATGGCTCTGTTTTCAAATATGTGGTAAATGATTGCATGTTGCCATGTTTTATATATTGTTTACGAAAGTAGTCAAACTAAAACATGGTCTATCAAAAAAATAAACTTCCCAAAATAATCCTATTAAAAGCAGTTCATATTTAGGCCTTAATAAAAAATATATAAATCATTTAGGAATTTCATTTTATAGTAACGACAGAAATAACAGAGATGTAATTACCTTCTCCTGTGTAAGTAAAACAATCTCCCAAGTCAATATTGTCTTCATATCCACCAGAGAGAGCAATAGAAAATGATCCATCTTGTCCAGCATGGATTCCTGCTACTGTAGGCCTAGAAATCACAAAATATTTATCTAAAAGATTATTATCAGGGGAGATAACTATGGCTTTACCAATACAAATATATCATCTATGTTGTTTGGTTTCTGGTGGAGACTGGTTGTCTCATTGGCAATCATGTCACATCTTCTTGTTTTAATATAACATATCTATTTCATTCCATAGGTTTTCTATACCTGTCCTGTATGTTGCCATAGTTCAAGATTTGAATAGATAATTATTAACAAAATATATATATTCAAAATCTTTTCTTTGAAATTGGAGGTTGATGGACTCAATGAAGATTTTTCATTTGAGCCAAAATTATAAAACAGGCAAGTTTGCCATAGCCTGACCGGCCTGATTTCAGATGATTTGGATTTTTTTTTAATCTCCATTCACCTAAATCTCAATTTCAATGTGATTAGAACAAATGGAAATAAATTCACCATTCTTAAAGGATTTCTATAATATCATAACTGTCTGGATGATAAATGATGGAAGTTAGTGTTGTGATTGAGGTATCATACAAATAAACCAAACACATATTAAGCTAGGAACCATATTTTGTTTGAAAATCAAGCAATAATTTGAGCATCAAAATCTCAGTGGGGTCCTTGTATTGGATTTTGTAAGGAGTTTCACTTTAGCTCTAAACTTCAAGATTTCTACTTCTAACATTCTAATAAACAAACATAAAGATTTCAAATGATCTTTGCTTAAGCATCATTAATAAGAACATCCAATACCTGTGTATGCCATCACGACAACATTCCATTCTTGTGGCCCATACTGTTCCTACTTCCACACCTAAAATGCAAAGAAAACAACATGGAAATTAAAACTTGTAAATTATAAAATATACCGTCTGAACAAAACAATGGCCACTTGTCCAAATAAGAGAAATTATGTTTTCAATTATCATTGTAATATGAGTGGACTTTTTGCTATGTGTTACAATACTTCATACTTGCCAAGTGACATGATATTCGCGTGTAATACACGCTTTTTCAACGAATTTACACACATGGAGTTTGTCACATGGCACGTTTTTTTCCACTTTACATGCGAATACACGCTTTTTCTTTCTTTTCACTTTTTGGTCGTTAGTGATATCGTTTTTCACGTTTTTTTTCCTTATTCAGAGTAAATACCGAAAATTTCTAAGTAATTGTTTGGCTGCCATTGTTTGTTTTTCTATAATGAACGAACAGCAAAAGGTATGTAGTCTGTGATTAGTTTTTATGATTTTGTGACTTTCTTTCAAATTCACTTTATTGGGAAAATGAACACAGGAATAGGTTGCTTTCAGGGTCTGTACTGTCGTCTAAAATGCTGGTTGGCCAAAACAATGTGTACGTACCAAGATTCAAGATTTACTAATCATATAATTTTGGAGTTCGAGTTTAAATGATAGAGTGACGAATTGTGCATTCTATGTTGCAATAGTATATAAAATACACATGAGAGGGGAAATACAATTTAGCTATTTGAATAAGCATTCAACATGTTTATTAAATGGAAATCAAGTTATAATTTATATTAAAACATTTTTCTTTTTCAATTTCAGTTTCAAATCTAGCCAAAAGATTTCCATGGGCAATGGGATGAAAATATTGCAGAACTGTTGGATCATAGTGCCAGTTATTTTCTAATAAACTTACCAGTTTTGACCAGGCAATAGCAATGGGAGCAATGGCAGAGATTATAGATGACATTTTACATTGCCAAAAAAAACCAACATTATGACATTCTTCCAACGCTTGATAAAACTAATTGAGTTGAGCCAAATATCAATTCTTACTGAGAGAGAGCAACTTTCAAAGATTTGTTGGGGGTTTTCCACACTATAAAAACAAAATGAATGATGTGAGGGAATGTCACTCTGGTCAACCCGATTGGGGATTGACGGCTTGAAGATTTCCCCCAAAACAGGTATGCCAGTCCTCTTATGAAATTTGGATAAACTGTATAACATATTACCTGGAACTGCTCCGTAAAAATTTGGTCTATTTGGTGCAACTTTGGCCGGTGCATCATTCTCATTAATCCATTGGTCAACTTCTTCCTTTAATTCTGTTTCTGTTTGCACTTCCTTTAATGCAAGCCAAAATATAAATAATCTTGTCGGTTTGTAAATTCAGACTTTTTACATGCATCTCAATATTATATTTTATACTTATGAAACTAACAACAGTTATAATTGTTATTTATAATAGATACTAGATTCGTGCACCAAGCACAGTTTATGCAAATTTTGTTAGTTAGCTATAACCATCATTTTGAAACTTAATATATATATCATTTATAATTTTTGTATGTTCATCTATTGGATCTTTCGAAGGTTGTGCTCGATACACTTTGCTTTTTACTTTTTCTAATAAGAAGTGATTAAAAAATTTATAACTATAAAGCCAGTCCCTTTAGGATTTTGATTGTTTAAAGGCAATGTTTATCCCAAAACATACCATCTGTTACTAAAATCTCACACTGATTAATTTTTAATTGATCTCTTAGTCAACCAATATATATCCCATTATGGCTTTAAAACAAATAAAATAGTTCAACAATGTATAAATTAAACAACAAAAGAAAGAGTTATAATTGCACAATATTAAGTCCTTCAAAATGTATGGCTATCATTCCAATTAGATATCAGAATTGCTTTCGAGGAAATTTCCTACATATATATGTACCTTTCCCTTAACACGAGCTGAACGTCTACGACTTCCCCTCAAAGATCCAGAATTTTCTGGATCTAATTCAACATGCTTCTTTACTGGTCGACTAGAAGTGCTGTCTTCTGCTTTTCTCTTGTTACCACGAATACCCTTCTTGAAGCTGACTTTAGGCAAGGATTTGTACTGAAATAGAAAATCATCTTGATCAAGATTTTTACTTTAATTTTAACAGGGATTTATGGTTAAATATGGCTAGTTAAAACATATTTTAATTGTTTGTGTTTCATTAGCGTTTCTCGTTTTTTAAGTAGATATGACCACTTAGCTTTCCTGTTTGAATGGTTTTAAATTAGTCATTTTTTTTGCCCTTTTAAGCTTACTGTTCAGGTTACAATGTACCAAATAGAATTACATGGGCGCAGCCATTTTATGAAGTGAACATGACAAAGAGATAAACATAGATGGCTCTCTGTGATTGGTTGTTATACAATGTAGCATTAATATATTTTTCTTCTGCAAAGCATTATGAATGAAGTTTCATGCAAGCACAAATTTGTTCTTAAATGTATACGATGCTCATGAAGGGCTGGAAATAATTTTTATATGTTGATCAAAATTAGGGAAAATTTTCAGCAAAATCGTAAGGTATCATGAAAACCCCAAAAATTCACCAAGAAAAGCCATGGAACCAGATACTTTTAAAAGTGCTGTAAAATCACAATTAGATATAGAGCTTGAATTAGACAACAGTATTTTTTCCCTAATTAATTTATTAAAAACGCCTTTTAAGGAGATACTTGCTAAAACTAGCATTGCCGGCAATGGGGCCACCATTTAGTACTTTATATTCTATAATGTGAGCCAATACTTAATAGACCACTTTCGAGTTCATCCGTCACCGGCAAAAACTCGTCAATTAAGCACGCCTTTATGACGTCATTTACCAGATAGAGGGGGTTGCCTGCATCCCTGCACTATTTACGTTCATCAAGCGTCTTAGTGATCGTCTTTGTGCAGGATAAACTAGAAATAATGGTTGCTCTGTAGGTACTTACTGACAATTCCCTGACAGCAGTGTTGATTGTCAATTTTGAGAATTCAATTTGCCGAATAATTCGTACAATATAGAATTATAGATTTCCAACCACTCGCTCAACATAGGAAGGGAAGTGACGACGCCCCTAAACGAACAAATGACTGTGATAAAGGCGCGTATAATTGACGATTTTTTTTTCGGTGACGGATGAACTCGAAAGTGGTCTATTGTGTTGAAGACTGTACTTTGACCTGTAATAGTTTACTTTCACAAATTGTGACTTTGATGGAGAGTTGACTCATTGGCACTCATATCAAATCATCTTGTATCATTTTTACAGTAGTTTGTGCATATACATATATATATATAAATATCTTGTATTGTGTGTTTAAAAGTATATACGAAAATCTATAATAATACTGAAATATAAGTATGGTATCAATATCAGTCTATAATGTATTTGTATACATAGGTTTGGCTCATGACTTGTTACATGAATCTTTATTTCATTTATATGTTGTTTTAATATTATAATTGTCTGTATTTGGATCACGCCTCTATTGTGCTCTTTCCAATAAAATATTGAATTGAATTAACAATGGAGAAAAAAATATACAAGGCAAGTATAAATTATTTTAGATGGTGTATACAAAAAAACACCAAAAGACGCGATTCATGGCCAATGTTTAATGACTAAATATGAAAAGTTTAACATAAACAAATAAAACCCTCATCAAATCAAGTGTGCAGCCCTAAAACATATAAAAATAAATATAAAAATTAATTTTAAGTATAATTTCATGGTCACTATGTCAGGCTAATATTAAAAAATAATTACTGGATTGATTAATCCAATCTCAGCCAAAATTCTTCTGTTATCTTCTAGATTCTTCAATCGGACTTGTTCATATTCGTTTGCAGGCATTGTCAACCTCCAATTTTTTAACCTGATAATTATCTCAGTTCGTGTTTACATTTACAGAATACCATGTGGTATTTTCCCGCCGTTCATCACATGACTTACTGGGGTTGCACTAATGACAGGATGACTGCCCGCAGAATCCGGGTTCGCTCGTGCCCATTCATGTTCGCACCCACTCATGTCCGCCCCTTTCACTTTCGCACCCTACATGTTCGCGCTCAATTTTAATTGGTTTTGGGTTTAATAACTTTGTAATCAAGTTTTAGTGACAGGACGGTTGACCGGACGAGATATAAATATATATAGTCATAACTTTTTTGTTATTCGATAGATTTGTTTAATATTTGCAGACCTTAAAGATATTAAAATAAATTTTATGAAAATCAAGTCAAGAAGGTGAAACAAATATTTTTGAGCAAATAAAGTTGACCGGACGGTATAATATTCACACTCGCCGTTATACGCTATACATATATATATTGAACTTGTCGACAACAAGTGCTAATATCTCTTTTGTTTTACAATATTTGTCCAAGAAATTCAGGAATTCTGAGATTTATAAATAAATTATACGAAAATATAAATTTATAGTAAAAAAAAATGTTTTTTTCTGCTGAAAAAGTTGACCGGACGGTATCCACGTTTGCCGATATATGCTTTAAATATATTGAAATGATCAGCACAAGTGTTAATATCTTTTTTGTTTTACAATATTCTATGAGATTAATAAATATAACATACGAAAATATAAACTTCATGAAAAACAAAAATATAGTTGACATGCATTTTGTGCCCGGACACATGGACACAACGATAAATTACAAAATATTGAATATAGTAATTCAGTTTAAATGCTTGATTTAATATAAATGACCAAATGACAAATGACACAATTGAAAAGTCAATCAGATTCAATTTTCTTGAATATAAATTATACTGCCAAATTTCTTTTTGCATTGTGTTTAGGAATCTTTAGAAATTGCGTTGTGTCCACTTGTGTCCGCCTGTGCCCCCATAATAAGAAGTTTTATATAAGAATAGTACTGTGTCCAGCTGTGTCCGATTGTATCCCCTTATTTCATAAAGTTTTATATAGAAATATGTTGTGTCCACTTGTGTCCGCCTGTATCCCCTCATTTCTAGAAGTTTTATACTGAAACAGCACTGTGTCAAGCTGTGTCCACTTGTAGCCAGCAGATTTGATACGTTTTAGATAGAAATTGCGTTGTGTCCACTTGTGTCCGCCTGTGTCCTCTCATTTCTATAAGTTCCGCCTGTAGTCAGTAGTTTTTTTTATGTTTTATTTAGAAGTAACCTTGTGTCCAGCTGTGTCCACCGGCTAAATCACAAGTTTTATATAACACTGGGCTTCTGTAGTAACCTTGTGTCCAGCTGTGTCCGCCTAAATCACAATTTTTATATACCACTGGGCTTCTGTAACCACTATAATAGACATTGATTGTTTATCTGTTTATATATATAGTTACATACATACGTGTCCATGTATCCCCGGACACAAAATGCATGCTAACTATATTTTGCACCGAAAATAGGACATAATGCATGAGGGATGTGATTCAACGCGAAAAAAGTGCTATGTCTGATCTTTAAAGTTAAAACAAAAAATCAGACACATTCTTTAAGCTAAACAAGCACATCAAACAAGAGGTATTAGTGAACCCATACTTAGGACTATCAAACGACCTGAAATGGAGTATCTACATAAACAACATCAGCAAGAAAGCCATAGCCACATTGGGATTCCTTAGGAGGAACTTTTATGACTTAGTCAGTGTACAAATGTTATTTGAGAGTGATGAAGAAGAACCTCATCATAATAAAACAGAAATTGATAAAAGCAATGGAAACGACAAAGGATCAGCAGACGAGAGCGTTGCTGATTGTGCTGATAGAAACGAGTCATACTGATAGCCTGACTGGTAGTTTTAATGGTGAAGATAGTCTCCCTGAATCTGATGATAAATGCAACTGTAATTGCGAAAAGCAAACAGACACTGACTTCGTGCAATACACTGTGCTTATAAAATACTGAGTAAATCTGTTTTCAGATGATATACGAAGAATTTTATTAGAGGTTGTGACACACAATTTTTCTTTGGAAAATTGACAATTTCTTAAAACTTGAAGAAATATTAACCCCCCTCCCCCCCCATAATTTAAAGAAATTTTCTTTTTAATATTGAAATCTAGTGGACCAAATATTGTCCCTAACCCCCTGAGTTTTTGTTTACTCCCCCCCTCCAATTATTTTTTTTACCTCTGTTTAAACTCCATTGGAAATTTGAATTGATGACCATATCTTACGGGGTGCCGAATGGGACTCTTGTGGTTTTGTACAAAATTCAATTCTGTCATAACAAAATCATTTTTGTCCTACAAAACTATGTGCTACAGACTTGTTTTGTGAGAACTTCAATTTTGTGATGACAAAATTTATTTGCGTAGACAAAATTCATTTTTGTCATGGCAAAATTCATTTTTGTAGACAAAATTCATATTTGTCATGACAAAAGTCAATTTTGTCTAAAAGGTATGCAAATATAAACATATTTGCATACAAAATTGACTTTTGTTACCTGATATGGAAATTAAATCACAAAAGTCAATTGTGTGAGGTAAGATTCTATTTTGTCAGACAAAATTGACTTTTGTGAGACAAAATTAACTTTTGTGAGACAAAATTGACTTTTGTGAGACAAAATTCAATTTTGTCAATTTTGTTGAGACAAAAGTCAATTTTGTTAATTTTGTTGAGACAAAAATCAATTTTGTCAATTTTGATGAGACAAAAATCAATTTTGTCAATTTTGTTTAGACAAAAGTCAATTTTGTTAATTTTGTTGAGACAAAAGTCAATTTTGTCAATTTTGTTGAGACAAAAATCAATTTTGTCAATTTTGATGAGACACAAGTCAATTTTGTTAATCTTGTTGAGACAAAAGTCAATTTTGTCAATTTTGTTGAGACAAAAGTCAATTTTGTTGAGACAAAAGTCAATTTTGTGACCACAAAATTCATTTTTGTGACGACAAAATTCAATTTTGTATTAACTTAATTGACTTTTATGAGACAAAATTGACTTTGGTGAGACAAAATTGACTTTCGAGAGACAAAAATCAATTTTGTTGAGACAAAATTCAATTTTGTCAATTTTGTTGAGACAAAAGTCAATTTTGTCAATTTTGTTGAGACAAAAGTCAAATTTGTCTCACATTGGTCAATATTGTCTCACAAAAGTCAATTTTGTCACTTTTGTCTCACAAAAGTCAATTTTGTCAATTTTGTTGAGACAAAAGTCAATTTTGTCAATTTTGTTGAGACAAAAGTCAATTTTGTTAATTTTGTGTAACAAAAGTCAATTTTGTGTAACAAAAGTCAATTTTGTGTAACAAAAGTCAATTTTGTGTAACAAAAGTCAATTTTGTGTAACAAAAGTCAATTTTGTGTAACAAAAGTCGATTTTGTATGCAAATGAGTTCACAGAAACCAAACTAAACTAATTTCAATACAAAATTGACTTTTGTCGCCCAATTTTCAAATTAGGTAACAAAAGTCAATTCTGTGTAACAAAAATGAATTTTGTCATGACAAAAGTGACTTTTGTCCGCTGATAGCCGCTGATAGATAATTTTGTATGACAAAATTTTAAATTTGTAGTATGATACAAATTTTGTTAAACTGAACTCATTTTTGTTGAACAAAAGTCACTTTTGTCCGTACAAAATTGAATTTTGAGTACAAAACCACAAGAGTCCGATTCGGCGCCCCGTATATCTTGGGGTAAAAAAAAATTATGGGAAATTTGGGATGACAATTTTTTCCATCAAGATATGGTCATAATCTCAATTCAAATTTCCAATGCAGTTTGAAACTATAAACCCCAATTTAAATACATCATAAAAGTATTAAAATAGAAAATGACATACATTATCATGGCTGAAATTTATATACCTGTATAAGCATTTAATACATGAGGTAACTTCTAAAAATAAATTGACAGCTTATGTATGCCCTCAAAACAAAACAACATTTCTTTATAACAAAACCATTGAAGGCAAGAAACTGTTTATGTTAAAAACTCTTTCATGGCCTTATATAATTTAAAAGCAATGTAAGAAGTTAATTCAAATTTTTCATTGTAATTATTATTTTCAATTTTTTTTTTTTTTTTTAATTGAACAAAGCAAATTTCATAGCCCTGGCAAACAAATTTTTACCAATGAGAATAAAATACACAGTTGTCTATTTCATCAGGGACTTTCTATACAAACTTTAGTATAGAAAGTCCCTGATTTT